>NW_021147304.1:0-11029 GCF_002837175.3 Physeter macrocephalus
GGGATGTAACTCGCAGTGATCTCAGTCAACGTGCAGGGCAGGGTTTTTCAGACGGCCACGTGAACCCGGCCATTCAGCCTAGGTGTGCAGCCTTTTATTTCTCACCGTAAGATTCTATTACCTTTCCGTGATTTGCGCCGCTCGAGGCACTCTGTGCCAAAGGCCAAGTGGCAGCACACGAACTAGTGCAGGGAAGGATGGCCTCGTTTCTTCCAGAATTTCTATATCCGTTTCCCACTATCTGGATCAACAAAGCCTCATTCCCTCTGTTCCGGCAAGGTAAGGAACGTGTCCCAGGGGGCGGGAGGAAAGGGTTGTACCATTGTGCGTCGACTTGCACATAGTAAGCCTGTCTCGAGATTCATGGAAAGCTTCTTTGTTTTCATCTCCAAATAAGTGAGAATCCACTAGACGACCTGCATCCCTTGTCTCTTCCTCATCACAGTATGTATGCATTTCCCACAGGCAAGGTGCAAGTACAGGGTGCTGTGTGCCATGCGAGAGAGTTCAGCCAGCCACCCTACTGCAGCCCCGAGTGTCTTCTTCCTCAGGCCATTCACACAACGCTCTTTACAAAGGACTCTGAGGTGTTCCTGGAAATGGACTTGAACGGACAATAAAGAGATCCTCTTCATCCCTCTTAGTGTGCGAAGTTTCCCTCAGTATCCTGAAACACTAGGAACCAAGCTACCCACACCATGTTTGTCTCACAGAGTATAGGACTCTAAAGGTAAGCTATACATTTCCCTTTGACACGCACAATGGTATGGTTGGTAAACTTGGATAGCTGATATTTCCATCTGCTGTTCCAACGGGACAGCCAGCACGGCCGCCAACGGATGCCATCGCAAGGCCTTGCAGACCGCCTCTGGCAACATGTTTCACCCTGAGAGTCCCTGAGGGAAGCGTACCTCAGCATCAGAAACAACAACCACACGCTCTAGTATATCTCACACGGAAGACATATCTGAAGTGTACAGCAGAACTACATTGTTGAAGGGATCAGGAATACACTGTGCTATAAGCTGAGGTATAAGCAAGCAGTGCAAAAGCACTGAGTGCCAAAGGAGAGAGTGCCAGAGGGCTTGACGCACTGCTGTGAAATCTTGCTTCCCATCGGAAAATGAAAGTGCCGCCCTTATCGCTTGAATGCCCGAGGAGTTTCAGAGAAGGCCGCTTAGGCCCACAAGATGTTGTGAGGTCTCTAGCCGAAGAGTGTCAGCGAGAGCCCTCAAATAAGCCCTGCCAAGAGCTTCAGCGAAGGCTGCGTAACGCCCTGAGCCCAGAGGCCATCAAGGGAGCAAGCTGTGCCGACGGCCTGCAAAGACTGAGCCTTGCCCAGTCCACCATTCGTCTCTCCCATTTACAGGAAGGTATCTCTGAGAACACTGTCCTGGACGGGTACGTATTTCTGGCAGGTGACTGAAACAGGGCGTGTGTTCTCTCCCACGCGTGTTAACAAGTGTGGTGCAAAAGACGAGCTTTCCTCCGTCCGAGCCCTGCAATGGCCACAGACTGCAAGTCAAGGCCTTCTCTTACCGCATACAACGAAAAGCTTCCAAAAGGGAACCTGAAGTCCTTGGTGCCATGTAACCAGCACAAACTTTCGATCTCCTTCTTTTCCTAGGAGAGGATAAGCAGCTCTGGCTTACGATCCGTGCAAAGATGTCTTCCGTAAATTTTTCGCAAACTGGGATATCTAGTCCGACTTGAGGGTGAGCGACACAAAGAGTGCTCAAGCAAACCGGTGCTCAAATGATTTTCCTCGGCACAGTTATACCTGTGTCTCGCCTGAGCAATGCAGACAAGTGTTTGTCTCCCTCAGAATCCAGGACCCTGCCCGGCACCCTTTCTTTCAAAGGAAGTCATATTCCAAGAGTGCTGGGCACGAAATGGCTTGCTGTAGGCACCAGGAGTATTACACTCGCGCGGGGATCTTCGAGATCTGCCTGAGATACTTGTGCACTAGCGCCGAACGAGTACGGCTCCTCTCTCTGGAGAGCAAAGATTGTTTCCATGAAGGACATGTATGGGATACTGGAGAGCCAGGTGTAAGAAGTGACACACATGTGTCCACTGCAGAGGTGAGCTGTATGTATCCACGAGGAGTAGGTAGTTGTTCAGCATTTCAGAGCCGTGCAAATAAGCCTTTATCCAGTTGCATCGACAAGGTCAGTAGTGGTGGATTCCAGATCCATGAGGGTTGAATGCCTTTCCCAGGACCTGGAAAGAGAACCTTGTCTCTGTAATGTCCGTGGGTGTGTTCCGGCAGCTTATGGGAAATATCGGACAGGCACGTGGTTCCTGGGCTATGGAACTCACCTCGGGTGTCCACGTTGGGAAGCATTCATTTCAGGGGCGTGTAACTGTGAGGACGTATGGGCGTGCTCATGTGTCTGCTAAACACTGGAGACGAGTGGATTATACAAGCGACGGGCCTTCTCATCGTGCAAAGAACGCAGAGCTGCCCAAAAGAACCAGAAATTCAAACGACCGTCATAGCTGCCCAGGCTCCCTGATCAGGGCTTCTTTGGTGCATGCAAGGCTGACGGGCCACAGGAGGCGTGGAGAGACGTGGTCTCTAAGTGAGAAGACCCAGGAACTGGATGTGCTATTGGGTAGGGATCTAAACCGCAGTGATCTCAGTCAACGTGCAGGGCAGGAGTTTTCAGAAGGCCGAGTGAAACCGGCCTTTCAGCCTAGGTTTGCAGCCACTTATTTCTCACCGTAAGATGCTACTAACCTTCCGTGATTTGTTCCTGGAGGAGAAGATGTATGTGAAGGGCGGTGAATGAAGCGTGGTGATTCACATTCCTGGAACTGGGCTCTTTCGAGTCCCTCGAGAGCGCCGCCCGAGGCACTGTGTGCCAAAGGCGAAGTGGCGGCACTCGCACTAGTGCAGGGAAGGAGAGCCTCGTTTCTTCCAGAGTTTCTATATCCGTTTCCCCCTCTCTGGATCAACAAAGACTTATTCCCTCTGTTCCGGAAAGGTAAGGAACATGGAACATGTCCCTGGGTGCAGGAGGAGAGTGTTGTACCATTGTTCATAGACTTGCTCATAGTAAGCCTTTCTCGACTTTCATGGGAAATCTTATTTGATTTCATCTCCAAATAATTGGGAAGGTGCAAGTACAGGGTGCTGTGTGCCATGCGGGAGAGGTCAGCCAGCCACGCTACTGCAGCCCTGAGTGTCTTCTTCCTAAGGCCATTCACACAACGTTCTTTACAGAGGACTCTGAGGTGTTCCTGGAAATGGACTTGAACGGACAATAAGGAGATCCTCTTCATCCCTCTTAGAATGCGAAGCTTCCCTCAGTATCCTGAAACACTAGGAACCAAGCTACCCTCACCATGTTTGTTTCACAGAGTAGAGGACTCTAAAGGGAAGCTATACATGTCCCTTTGACACGCGCAATGGTGTGGTTCGTTAACTTGGATAGCTGATATTTCCATCTGCTGTTCCAACGGGACAGCCAGCACGGCCGCGAACGGATGCCATCGTAAGGCCTTGCAGACCGCCTCTGGCAACAGGTTTCACCCTGAGAGTCCCTGAGGGAAGCGTACCTCAGCATCAGAAACAACAACTACACGCTCTAGTATATCTCACACGGAAGACATATCTGAAGTGTAGAGCAGAACTACATTGTTGAAGGGATCAGGAATACACTGTGCTGTAAGCTGAGGTATAAGCAAGCAGTGCAAAAGCTCGGAGTGCCAAAGGAGAGAGTGCCAGAGGACTTGACGCACTGCTGTGAAATCTTGCTTCCCATCGGAAAATGAAAGTGCCGCCCTTATCTCTTGAATGCCCGAGGTGTTTCAGAGAAGGCCGGTTAGGCCCACAAGACGTTGTGAGGTCTCTAGCCAAGGAGTGTCAGCGAGAGCCCTCAAATCAGCACTGCCAAATGCTTCAGCGAAGGCTGCGTGACGCCCTGAGCTCAGAGGCCATCAAGGGAGCAAGCTGTGCCGACGGCCTGCAAAGACTGAGCCTTGCCCAGTCCACCATTCGTCTCTCCCATTTACAGGAAGGTATCTCTGAGAACACTGTCCTGGACGGGTACGTATTTCTGGCAGGTGACTGAAACAAGGCGTGTGTTCTCTCCCACGCGTGTTAACAAGTGTGGTGCAAAAGACGAGCTTTCCTCCGTCCGAGCCCTGCAATGGCCACAGACTGCAAGTCAGGCCTTCTCTTCCCGCACACAATGAAAAGCTTCCAAAAGGGAACCTGAAGTCCTTGGTGCCATGTTACCAGCACAAACTTTCGATCTCCGTCTTTTCCTAGGAGAGGATAAGCAGCTCTGGCTTACGATCCGTGCAAAGATGTCTTTCGTAAATTTTCCGCAAACTGGCATATCTAGTCCGACTTGAGGGTGAACGACACAAAATGTGCTCAAGCAACTTGGTGCCATGTTACCAGCACAAACTTTCGATCTCCGTCTTTTCCTAGGAGAGGATAAGCAGCTCTGGCTTACGATCCGTGCAAAGATGTCTTTCGTAAATTTTTCGCAAACTGGGATATCTAGTCCGACTTGAGGGTGAGCGACACAAAGAGTGCTCAAGCAAACCGGTGCTCAAATGATTTTCCTCGGCACAGTTATACCTGTGTCTCGCCTGAGCAATGCAGACAAGTGTTTGTCTCTCTCAGAATCCAGGACCCTGCCCGGCACGCTTTCTTTCAAAGGAAGTCATATTCCAAGAGTGCTGGGCACGAAATGGCTTGCTGTAGGCACCAGGAATATTGCACTCGCTCGGGGATCTTCGAGATCTGCCTGAGATCCATGTGCGCAAGCGGCGAACGAGTACGGCTCCTCTCTCTGGAGAGCAAAGCTTGTTTCCATGGAGGACATGTATGGGTTATTGGAGAGTCAGGTGTAAGAAGTGTCACTCATGTGTCCACTGCAAGGTGAGCTGTATGTATCCACGAGGAGTAGGTAGTTGTTCAGCATTTCAGAGCCGTGCAAATAAGCCTTTGTCCAGTTGCATCGACAAGGCCAGTAGTGCTGGATTCCAGATCCATGAGGGTTGAATGCCTTTCCCTGGGCCTGGAAAGAGAACCTTGTCTCTGTAATGTCCGCGGGTGTGTTTCGGCAGCTTATGGGAAATATCGGACAGGCACGTGGTTCCTGGGCTATGGAACTCACCTCGGGTGTCGACGTGGGGAAGGATTCATTTCAGGGGCGTGTAACTGTGAGGACGTATGGGCGTGTTCATGTGTCTGCTTAACACTGGAGACGAGTGGAATATACAAGCGACGGGCCTTCTCTTCGTACAAAGAACGCAGAGCTGCCCAAAAGAACAGGAAATTCAAACGACCGTCATAGCTGCCGAGTCTCCCTTATGAGGGCTTCCTTGGTGGAAGCAAGGATTACGTGCCTCAGGAGGCGTGGAGAGACGTGGTTTCTAAGTTAGAAGAGCCGGGAACTGGAAGTGCTTTTGAGTAGAGATGTAACTCGCAGTGATCTCAGTCAACGTGCAGAGCAGGATTTTTCAGACGGCCACGTGAAACCAGCCTTTCAGCCTAGGTTTGCAGCCTCTTATTTCTCACCGTAAGATTCTACTTCCCTTATCACGGCTTCCTTGGTGCATGCAAGTATTACGTGCCTCAGGAGGCGTGGAGAGACGTGATCTCTAAGTTAGAAGAGCCGGGAACTGGAAGTGCTTTTGGGTAGGGATGTAACTCGCAGTGATCTCAGTCAACGTGCAGGGCAGGATTTTTCAGACGGCCACGTGAAACCGGCCTTTCAGCATAGGTTTGCAGCCCCTTATTTCTCACCGTAAGATTCTACTCCCTTTCCGTGATTTGTTCTTGGAGGAAAAGATGTATGTGAAGGGCGGTGTAGGAAGCTTCGTGATTAACATTCCTGTAACTGGGCTCTTTCGAGTCCCTCGAGAGCACCGCTCGAGGCACTCTGTGCCAAAGGCCAAGTGGCAGCACACGAACTAGTGCAGGGAAGGATGGCCTCGTTTCTTCCAGAATTTCTATATCCGATTCCCACTATCTGGATCAACAAAGCCTCATTCCCTCTGTTCCGGCAAGGTAAGGAACGTGTCCCAGCGGGCGGGAGGAAAGGGTTGTACCATTGTGCGTCGACTTGCACATAGTAAGCCTGTCTCGAGATTCATGGAAAGCTTCTTTGTTTTCATCTCCAAATAAGTGGGAATCCACTAGACGACCTGCATCCCTTGTCTCTTCCTCATCACAGTATGTATGCATTTCCCACAGGCAAGGTGCAAGTACAGGGTGCTGTGTGCCATGCGAGAGAGTTCAGCCAGCCACCCTACTGCAGCCCCGAGTGTCTTCTTCCTCAGGCCATTCACACAACGCTCTTTACAAAGGACTCTGAGGTGTTCCTGGAAATGGACTTGAACGGACAATAAAGAGATCCTCTTCATCCCTCTTAGTGTGCGAAGTTTCCCTCAGTATCCTGAAACACTAGGAACCAAGCTACCCACACCATGTTTGTCTCACAGAGTATAGGACACTAAAGGTAAGCTATACATTTCCCTTTGACACGCACAATGGTATGGTTGGTAAACTTGGATAGCTGATATTTCCATCTGCTGTTCCAACGGGACAGCCAGCACGGCCGCCAACGGATGCCATCGCAAGGCCTTGCAGACCGCCTCTGGCAACATGTTTCACCCTGAGAGTCCCTGAGGGAAGCGTACCTCAGCATCAAAAACAACAACTACACGCTCTAGTATATCTCACACGGAAGACATATCTGAAGTGTAGAGCAGAACTACATTGTTGAAGGGATCAGGAATACACTGTGCTGTCAGCTGAGGTATAAGCAAGCAGTGCAAAAGCACTGAGTGCCAAAGGAGAGAGTGCCAGAGGGCTTGACGCACTGCTGTGAAATCTTGCTTCCCATCGGAAAATGAAAGTGCCGCCCTTATCTCTTGAATGCCCGAGGAGTTTCAGAGAAGGCCGGTTAGGCCCACAAGTTGTTGTGAGGTCTCTAGCAGAGGAGTGTCAGCGAGAACCCGCAAATCAGCCCTGCCAAGAGCTTCAGCGAAGGCTGCGTGACGCCCTGAGCTCAGAGGCCATCAAGGGAGCAAGCTGTGCCGACGGCCTGCAAAGACTGAGCCTTGCCCAGTCCACCATTCGTCTCTCCCATTTACAGGAAGGTATCTCTGAGAACACTGTCCTGGACGGGTACGTATTTCTGGCAGGTGACTGAAACAGGGCGTGTGTTCTCTCCCACGCGTGTTAACAAGTGTGGTGCAAAAGGCGAGCTTTCCTCCGTCCGAGCCCTGCAATGGCCACAGACTGCAAGTCAGGCCTTCTCTTCCCGCATACAATGAAAAGCTTCCAAAAGGGAACCTGAAGTCCTTGGTGCCATGTAACCAGCACAAACTTTCGATCTCCTTCTTTTCCTAGGAGAGGATAAGCAGCTCTGGCTTACGATCCGTGCAAAGATGTCTTCCGTAAATTTTTCGCAAACTGGGATATCTAGTCCGACTTGAGGGTGAGCGACACAAAGAGTGCTCAAGCAAACCGGTGCTCAAATGATTTTCCTCGGCACAGTTATACCTGTGCGTCGCCTGAGCAATGCAGACAAGTGTTTGTCTCCCTCAGAATCCAGGACCCTGCCCGGCACCCTTTCTTTCAAAGGAAGTCATATTCCAAGAGTGCTGGGCACGAAATGGCTTGCTGTAGGCACCAGGAGTATTACACTCGCGCGGGGATCTTCGAGATCTGCCTGAGATACTTGTGCACTAGCGCCGAACGAGTACGGCTCCTCTCTCTGGAGAGCAAAGATTGTTTCCATGAAGGACATGTATGGGATACTGGAGAGCCAGGTGTAAGAAGTGACACACATGTGTCCACTGCAGAGGTGAGCTGTATGTATCCACGAGGAGTAGGTAGTTGTTCAGCATTTCAGAGCCGTGCAAATAAGCCTTTATCCAGTTGCATCGACAAGGTCAGTAGTGGTGGATTCCAGATCCATGAGGG
This sequence comes from Physeter macrocephalus, assembly GCF_002837175.3. Lineage (NCBI taxonomy): Eukaryota > Metazoa > Chordata > Mammalia > Artiodactyla > Physeteridae > Physeter > Physeter macrocephalus. The sequence continues at coordinate 7,958 of NW_021147304.1, forward strand.
TTGAATGCCTTTCCCAGGACCTGGAAAGAGAACCTTGTCTCTGTAATGTCCGTGGGTGTGTTCCGGCAGCTTATGGGAAATATCGGACAGGCACGTGGTTCCTGGGCTATGGAACTCACCTCGGGTGTCCACGTTGGGAAGCATTCATTTCAGGGGCGTGTAACTGTGAGGACGTATGGGCGTGCTCATGTGTCTGCTAAACACTGGAGACGAGTGGATTATACAAGCGACGGGCCTTCTCATCGTGCAAAGAACGCAGAGCTGCCCAAAAGAACCAGAAATTCAAACGACCGTCATAGCTGCCCAGGCTCCCTGATCAGGGCTTCTTTGGTGCATGCAAGGCTGACGGGCCACAGGAGGCGTGGAGAGACGTGGTCTCTAAGTGAGAAGACCCAGGAACTGGATGTGCTATTGGGTAGGGATCTAAACCGCAGTGATCTCAGTCAACGTGCAGGGCAGGAGTTTTCAGAAGGCCGAGTGAAACCGGCCTTTCAGCCTAGGTTTGCAGCCACTTATTTCTCACCGTAAGATGCTACTAACCTTCCGTGATTTGTTCCTGGAGGAGAAGATGTATGTGAAGGGCGGTGAATGAAGCGTGGTGATTCACATTCCTGGAACTGGGCTCTTTCGAGTCCCTCGAGAGCGCCGCCCGAGGCACTGTGTGCCAAAGGCGAAGTGGCGGCACTCGCACTAGTGCAGGGAAGGAGAGCCTCGTTTCTTCCAGAGTTTCTATATCCGTTTCCCCCTCTCTGGATCAACAAAGACTTATTCCCTCTGTTCCGGAAAGGTAAGGAACATGGAACATGTCCCTGGGTGCAGGAGGAGAGTGTTGTACCATTGTTCATAGACTTGCTCATAGTAAGCCTTTCTCGACTTTCATGGGAAATCTTATTTGATTTCATCTCCAAATAATTGGGAATCCACTGAACGACCTGCATCCCTTGTCTCTTCCTCATCACCGTATGTATACATTTCCCACAGGCAAGGTGCAAGTACACGGTGCTGTGTGCCATGCGGGAAAGTTCAGCCAGCCACCCTACTGCCGCCCTGAGTGTCTTATTCCTCACCCTATTCACACTACGTTCTTTACAAAGGACTCTGGGGTGTTCCTGGAAATGGACTTGAACGGACAATAAACAGATCCTCTTCATCCCTCTTAGAATGTGAAGTTTCCCTCAGTATCCTGAAACACTAGGAACCAAGCTAGCCACACCAGGTTTGTCTCACAGGGTTTAGGATTCTAAAGGTAAGCTATATATTTCCCTTTGACACGCGGAACGCTGTGGTCCGTAAACTTGGAGAGCTGATATTTCCATCTGCTCTTCCAACGGGACAGCCAGCACAGCTGCCAACGCATGCCATCGCAAGGCCTTGCAGACCGCCTCTGGCAACATGTTTCACCCTGAAAGTCCCTTCGGGACGGGGACCTCAGCTTGAGAAACCACAACTACACGCTCCAATGTATCTCACAAGGAAGACGTATCTGAAGTATAGAGCAGAAGTACATTGTTGAAGGGATCGGGAACACATTGTGTTCTCAGCTGAGATATAAGCAAGCAGTGCAAAAGCTCTGCGTGCCAAAGGAGAGAATGCCAGAGGGCTTGCCGAACTGCTGTGAAATCTTGCTTCCCATCGGAAAATGAATGTGTCGCCCTTAGCTCTGTAATGCCCGAGGTGTTTCAGAGAAGGCCGGTTAGGCCCGGAAGAGGTTGTGAGGTCTCTGGCCGAGGAGTCTCCGCGAGAGCCCTCAAAGCAGCCCTGCCAAGAGCTTCAGCGAAGGCTGCGTGACGCCCTGCGCTCAGAGGCCATCCAGGGAGCAAAGTGTCCCGACCGCCTGCAAAGACTGAGCCTTGCCCATTCAACCTTCGTCTCTCCCGTTTACAGGAAGGTATCTCTGAGAACCCCGTCTTGGACGGGGACGTATTTCTGGCAGGTGACTGAAACAGGGCGTGTGTTCTCTCCCATGCGTGTTAACAACCGTGGTTGGAAAGGCGAGCTCTCCTCCGTGTGAGCCCCTGCAGTGGCCACACACTGCAAGCCACGGCCTTCTCTTCCCGCATACAACGAAAAGCTTCCAAAAGGGAACCTGAAGTCCTAGGTGCCATGTCAGCAGCACAGACTTTCTATCTCCTTCTCTTACTAGGAGAGGATAAGCAGCTCTGGCTTACGATCCGAGCAAAGAGGTCTTTCGTCAATTTTTCGCAAACTGGCGTACTTAGTCCGACGTGATGGTGAACGACCCAAAGTGCACTCAAGCAAACCGGAGGTCAAAGGGATTTCCTCGGCACAGTGAGACGTGTGTCTCGCCTGAGCAACGCAGACAAGTGTTTCCTGTCTCTCAGAATCCAGGACCCTGCCCTACACCCCTTCCTTCGAAGGAGGTCATATTCCAAGAGTGCTGGGTACGAAATGGCTTGCCCTAGGCACCAGGAATATTGCACTCGCTCGGGGATCTTCGAGTTCTGCCTGAGCTCCTTGTGCCCCAGCGCCGAGCAAGTACGGCTTCTCTCTCTGGAGAGAAAAGCTTGTTTCCATGGAGGACATGTATGGGATATTGGAGAGCCAGGTGTAAGAAGGCTCACTCACGCGTCCACTGCAGCGGTGGGCTGTATGTATCCACGAGGAGTAGGTAGTGGTTCATATAAAAGCGACGGGCCTTCTCATCGTGCAAAGAACGCAAAGCTGCCTAAGAACAGGAAATTCAAACGACTGTCATAGCTGCCGAGTCTACCTTATGAGGGCTTCCTTGGTACATGCAAGGATTACGTGCCTCAGGAGGCGTGGAGAGACGTGGTCTCTAAGTTAGAAGAGCCGGGAACTGGAAGTGCTTTTGGGTAGAGATGTAAATCGCAGTGTTCTCAGTCAACGTGCAGAGCAGGATTTTTCAGACGGCCACGTGAAACCGGCCTTTCAGCCTACGTTTGCAGCTTCTTATTTCTCACCATAAGATTCTAATACCTTTCCACGATTTGTTCCTGGAGGAGAAGATGTATGTGAAGGGCGGTGTAGGAAGCTTCGTGATTAACATTCCTGTACTGGGCTCTTTCGAGTCCCTCGAGAGCGCCGCTCGAG
>NW_021147304.1:12174-13454 GCF_002837175.3 Physeter macrocephalus
GTTGTGAGGTCTCTAGCCGAGGAGTGTCAGCGAGAGCCGTCAAATCAGCCCTGCCAAGAGCTTCAGCGAAGGCTGCGTGACGCCCTGAGCTCAGAGGCCATCAAGGGAGCACGCTGCGCCGACGGCCTGCAAAGACTGAGCCTTGCCCAGTCCACCATTCGTCTCTCCCATTTACAGGAATGTATCTCAGAGAACACTGTCCTGGACTGGTACGTATTTTTGGCAGGTTACTGAAAAAGAGCATGTGTTCTCTCCCCGCGTGTTAACAAGTGTGGTTGGAAAGGCGAGCTTTCCTCCATCCGAGCCCTGCAATGGCCACAGACTGCAAGTCAAGGCCTTCTCTTCCCGCATACAACGAAAAGCTTCCAAAAGGGAACCTGAAGTCCTTGGTGCCATGTTACCAGCACAAACTTTCGATCTCCTTCTTTTCCTAGGAGAGGATAAGCAGCTCTGGCTTACGATCCGTGCAAATATGACTTTCGTAAATTTTTCGCAAACTGGCATGTCTAATCCCACTTGATTGTGAACGACACAAAGTGTGCTCAAGCAAACCGGTGCTCAAATGATTTTCCTCGGCAAAGTTATACCTGGGTCTCGCCTGAGCAATGCAGACAAGTGTTTGTCTCTCTCAGAATCCAGGACCCTGCCCTGCACCCTTTCCTTCAAAGGAAGTCATATTCCAAGAGTGCTGGCTAAGAAATGGCTTGCTTTAGGCACCAGGAATATTGCACTCGCTCGGGTATCTTCGAGATCTGCCTGAGATCCTTGTGCGCAAACGGCGAACGAGTACCCCTCCTCTCTCTGGAGAGCAAAGCTTGTTTCCATGGAGGATATGTATGGGATATTGGAGAGCCAGGTGTAAGAAGTGTCACTCATGTGTCCACTGCAGAGGTGAGCTGTATGTATCCACGAGGAGTAGGTAGCTGTTCAGCATTTCAGAGCCGTGCAAATAAGCCTTTATCCAGTTGCATCGACAAGGTCAGTAGTGGTGGATTCCAGATCCATGAGGGTTGAATGCCTTTCCCAGGGCCTGGAAAGAGAACCTTGTCTCTGTAATGTCCGTGGGTGTGTTTCGGCAGCTTATGGGAAATATCGGACAGGCACGTGGTTCCTGGGCTATGGAACTCACCTCGGGTGTCCACGTTGGGAAGGAATCATTTCAGGGGCGTGTAACTGTGAGGACGTATGGGCGTGCTCATGTGTCTGCTAAACACTGGAGACGAGTGGATTATACAAGCGACGGGCCTTCTCATCGTGCAAAGAACGCAGAGCTGCCCAAA
>NW_021147304.1:14637-14936 GCF_002837175.3 Physeter macrocephalus
GTTGTGAGGTCTCTAGCCGAGGAGTGTCAGCGAGAGCCCTCAAATCAGCCCTGCCAAGAGCTTCAGCGAAGGCTGCGTGACGCCCTGAGCTCAGAGGCCATCAAGGGAGCAAGCTGTGCCGACGGCCTGCAAAGACTGATCCTTGCCCAGTCCACCATTCGTCTCTCCCATTTACAGGAAGGTATCTCTGAGAACACTGTCCTGGACGGGTACGTATTTCTGGCAGGTGACTGAACCAGGGCGTATGTTCTCTCCCCGCGTGTTAACAAGTGTGGTTGGAAAGGCGAGCTTTCCTCCAT
>NW_021147305.1:0-166 GCF_002837175.3 Physeter macrocephalus
GCATTCATGCGTGTGCACACATACATAAATGTGGGTTTGGGCGCTAAAGACTGATGTGTGCATATGTGGAAGCGCATACGTTGTCACAGTTGTAAAGGCCTTTACGTTGGAACTACTAGCAGATCTGCACGCACATAAATTGTGACACATTTGTATGCAAATTCGT
>NW_021147305.1:4887-6379 GCF_002837175.3 Physeter macrocephalus
AATCACCTCCCACACCGTCTACAAGAAAAGCAGCACACACCTCACAGCATTGGCCCAGCAAGGCTTTAGATAAGTCCCACGATGTTCCACATTACAAGTGCTATTCTAAGATTCTATCTCTGCAGAAAGCAGCATCAGCAACAGATGGCCAGCAGCGTCTTCTACGCTGGAATCTTCGAAGGGCTCGAACTGAAAATGAAGCCGAGGCTACTAGTCGTCACTCAGGGTTTGAGGACAACGCCGGACCTTGATCAGTAATGCAACATCGTGGCACGACATACCAATGCATCGTGACACTTACACACGGGCACACGCAGCCTTTCAGAGGCTTTGGCACGCATTTCAGGTTATATGTGTTCTCATGACGGAGGAAACCCAACACCCTGGTGAGGAATCTCAACACGCAGAATACAGTAAAAACTACTTACTTCTGGTCAGCTATAAAGTCACCAATTTGACACATAGGTGGGTCTGAGAGTTGTGTGTGTGGTGCACAGTGGTACACACACACGTACCTGATTCTTTGCGGCTTTGTGAAGACAAGTGAGTATGTGCAAGCATGCACGTATTCCAGAAGAAGGCTTACTCAAGCAGCAGATGAGGAGACTGTTCAAGGGCTATACCTGAAGAAGATGTTCACAGCTAACGAGGCCAGCTCGGTCGAAGTCTAGCATACACAGTAGCGCCTGCGTGACGGCACAGCAAATTCGGGAAGGCGTAGTGACGCAGTATGCTTCGGCGTCTAGTGCTCAGATTCTCGTGGTTATTTTCGTTTTAGGTCTCTGTAACTATCCGTATGGGACTAAGCTGACAGATGTCCTGCTGCGTGTAAAGAGGAACCTGGATCCTGTCTGCCGCGCTACCCCTTCTCTCCAGTGCTACCTGCGATTTTAGAGAGACACTCGGAAGAGAACACGCAGAAGGGGTCTGCATGGCGGTGAGGTCGCGCTGGGGAGTTCCCTGTCTCGTGATTAGTGTGAAATTAGTAGGCTGTCGTAGGCCCTGCTGCTTGAATAGAGGGCAGGTTGCTTACGTGAATCTGAATCCTCGACAGGCAGAGCTGCGTGCTGTTTAGGGCTTCGCGTAGCGTCCACAGCGGAATGAGAGAACTTTCGTTGAAACCGAGCTGCATACACCCGACACAGAATTGGCCCACGTTTCTTTCTGTTTTGTTTGTGATGCTCCTGCGTCCTTTTCTACGACCAGCAAGCTCGGATGCACGGATGGCTTCTTCCTCGACACAGAGCGACTCCCGTCAGTGTCAGCCCTGCCGCAGCAGCGGATATTAAAATTTCTGTGCTGAATGAGTACCAACATTTGGGACCGTTCCCTGTGACCAACTTGGCGCGCGCAGCCAGGCCACCTGTGAAGGAATACTGTGCTGTGGTGCCGCGTGTATCTGCGATATTCCTCCGCCGCTGTGCCGGCGATACACAAAAAGTGGAAGGGACTAGGAGCCTATGCTCTTTCATGATCTGAAGGCGTGGGTTCT
>NW_021147305.1:7739-8473 GCF_002837175.3 Physeter macrocephalus
GCCGTTCCCTAATGCGGAGATATATACCCAGGCCCTGAATAATGCGTGCAAAGAAAGCCATTGCTACTGGTGTATGGTTCCGGTAGGGAGTTGGCTTCTTTCCGTAACGAAACACATGCATTTACATCTCCACGGACTTGCTATAGTCTTTGCTTGCCACACTAGATGAGCTCCCTCTTCGGGTGTACGTGTCTGAGGTACACATGCCGGTGCACACGTGTCTCTAGACGAATGCTCTGTGTGGTGTGCACACAGTCGTCTGCAGTGTATCGCGTATGTGCACTTCTCATAATAATGCGAGTGATTACCTCTCCGGACGACTCTGGAGGCATTCGAGGAACGTCCCGCGGGAAAGTTTGCCTGTGAGAGACACAGAGAACTAGAAACCTGGGGATCCTTCAGCATACAGAAAGGGCACCGCAAGCAGTGTGGAGTTCGAGTCAAGAATGCGGCAGCCCGAAAGAAAATTCGCGACTCTTTCGATGCAATTTCCGCGTAGTCCATGGGAGGTGGGTTGGAAAGAGCACGCGGTTGAGTTCTTTTGCCGCGCGTCATACAAATTAGACTGGCCCATTCGTTCCCCCTTTCAAGTTGACTCTTTTAGGGAAGTCTTGCGTGCTGCTCTTGGGTAAAACTTCTAAGAGTATGGCAATAACACCGTGGAACCACGAAGCCATTTGCCATTCCAGTGTTACCACACAGCCTCGGCTCCTCCCGGATACATCTATAGAGCA
>NW_021147305.1:14493-14931 GCF_002837175.3 Physeter macrocephalus
TCTACGATGGCCCCTCCTTTGTTAAACTGTGTCCCTTGAGGTTCCATTATTGTGCCGCTGTAGGGGCATGCAGAGAGATAACAGGTGTGTCTGCGAGGATTCGTGATTTCGTGTGGTAACCTCTTCGTATGCTGCCTCACTCACACCCACAACATTGTGTCACTCCCTTCGAACATGTGGTAGAGCGGGCTACAGCTCTGAGCTGTCGAAGCCTTGACGACTGCAAAAAGGCTGCGGTGCATGTATCAATACGCTTTCTCATAGTATAGTCTTCAAGTAGTTTGTCGTTAGGAGAACCTGACATACTTAAAACGGCGCTCTTCCATAATGGCACACTGTTGGAGCACTGTGCATCTGAAGAGTCACCCACTCCACAAGGGCGCAAGATCCGCGTAGCCTTTGTACACATCGTGATCTGTGCGCGTCTACGTAGATTAT
>NW_021147313.1:0-14852 GCF_002837175.3 Physeter macrocephalus
TAGCCGTTCTGCTTTATTTGAAAGGGAATGTACTTTTTGGACCCTGGGCCCATCGGTGTTGCTTCAATTTCCCTCCAAGTTAACTGAGTACCACCAGACCCCTGTGGGCCTGCTGAGCAACGTCGAGGCCCATAGGTCCCTCGGAGGCCCTCTATGTATGCCGAGTGACGGGCAACACACTGCACGTTACTCCAGGAGAGTTACACGTCCAGAGCACGCAAACAGCCTCAGGCACACATTTCAAAACAGCCCACCGTGCCCCGGAAATCTTCATCAAGGCCCTCGTCTGAGCTGCCATGAGAACACACGCTGCTTACAATCCTTCGAAGACCTCGTACCTGAAGTCACTCTCTTTACGGTGAAACTCAGCATCCTAACACGGTGTGGCGCTCACAGAACACTCAACGTGAGAACTTGCTTGGAGGTAAGGCCCTGAATTCCCATGCACAGGCGGAGGCGTGCAGCAGTTTCCATGAGACCTTAGTCATTGCTCTGTATTATTTTCAAGGCAATAGCATTTTCAGGATCCCTAAGAGCTTCGCATGGGCACCATATTCCCTGCAGGAACACTGAGTACCCTCAGGCTTCCCTGGGCCTGCTAAGCAAATTCCAGGCCCGTAGACTTTCTCAGTCATTCTGTGTACGTCGCGTGTAGGGCAACACACTGCAGTCTTTCTTGAGGGAGCTGAATTCCCCCAGCCCTCTCACAGCTTCACTCACACCGTTGTAGCCAGTTCCAACATGACGGGGATGACGGACTCATTACCCTAATCGGAGAGGCACTGAGAAAAACACTCGGCTTCGCTCTCCATCTAGTACCACCAATCTGAAGTCATAGGAGCCCCACTTGGGCACCGTGTTCCCTGAAAGAACACAGGGTTCCCCCAGGCTCCCCTGGGCCCCTAGGCAACATCCAGGCCCGTAGCCCTTCCCCGTCCCCCTGTGTTAGCCGAGTGTAGGGCAACACATTGCACTCTTTCTTTGGAGAGCTTGGTTTCCCCAGGACTGCCACAGGTTCACGAACACAGTTCTAGCCCGTTCCAAATGCCGTGGAAGTAGGACCCATTGCCGTAGTCTGAGCTGCACTTTGAAAATCCCTCGGCTACACATTCCATCTAGGACTATACTAAATGTAAATTAATCCATTTACATTTAGTATAGCACTGAAAATACTTAGGTTTCGAGATACCATGTCATTGTCTGCTCTCGTTCGGACTGCAAGGAAAGTCCATTTCTTCATGTAGCACAGCTGGCTTTTGAAGAGGCACAGGCCCGGAGGCCTAGCCAGGGCGTTCCATGGTCCAGGCAGTTTGCTAGAGGAAGAACACCTTGCTTGGAGAATTTGATTCAGGGATGGAACCACTGTGTATTCAGTGTCTCTTTTGACTTGTGAGAAACCACAGGGAGGTTTGCAGTGTGTGCCCCTGGAAATGGAGGCCTGGCGGTACTAAACTTGCCTTCCCATTTGGAAAGCTCCATTCATGCGGCGTTGAAGCCTCCTGAAATTCCGTGCTGTTGACAAGCCTCTAGCTTCCATAGGCATGGCTCTGGGAAGAAAATGAGTTTTGTCTAGCTACACCGGGTGCTTCCATGGCCGTCGTGCAGCCCGTCCTGCCGTGCTCGAGAGCTGAAGGGAAACTCGACGTGAGGACGTGCCTCGAGGAGCCTGGCCCTGAGGATCCAAACCGAAAGGCACGTATGCATCTGTTTGCATGAGGTCTTGATCGCTGTTCCGTTTTGGTTGAAAGGATGTACCCTTTTCCGTATCCTGGGCCCCTCGGGTGTGCATCATTTTCCCTACAAGATCACTGAGTACCACCAGACCCCTGTGGGCCTGCTGAGCTATGTCGAGGCCCATAGGTCCCTCGCAGACCCTCTGAGTATGCCTAGTGATGGGCAACACAATGCACGTTACCTCGGGAGAGCTACATTTCCAGAGCACTCGAACAGCCTCGGGACCACTTTTCTAGAGTCCACCGTGCCCCGGAAATCGTTGTCAAGGCCCTCTTCTCAGCTGCCATAAGAAAACACTCTGCTTAGAATTCTTCAAAGACCTCGTACCAGAAATCACTCCACTCAGGAGAAATTCAGCTTCTCAATATGGCATGTCACTCACTGGACACTCACCATGAGCACTTGCCTCGGACTAAGGCCCTGAATTGCCATGCAGAGGTGGCAGGGTACAGCAGTTTGCACGAGGCCGTAGTCACTGCTCTGCATTATTTTCAAAGCAGTACGCTTTCCAGGATCCCTAGGAGCCTTGCGTGTGCACCGTATTCCCTGCAAGAACACTGAGTAACCCCAGGCTCACCTGGGCCTGCTACGAAACATCCAGGACCGTAGACTTTCCGAGTCACTCTGTGTATGCCGAGTGTAGGGCCACACATTTCATTCTGTCTTGGGAGAGCTTGACTTCCCCGGGACTCCCACACGTTGACCAACACCATTCTCACCAGATCCAACATGCTGTGGAATTCGGACTCATTGCCCTGGTCTGAGCTGCACTGAGAAAAACACTCGGCTTCACATTCCATCTAGGACTAGAGTTAATGTAAATGTATCCATTTACATTTAGTATAATAGTGAAAATACTTAGGTTTAGAGTTACCATGTTATCGTCTGCTCTCGTCCCTACTGCAACGAAAGCCCAATTCTTTGTGTAGCACAGCCGGCTTTTGAAGACACACAGGCCCGGAGGCCTAGCCAGGGCGTTCCATGGTTCAGGCAGTTCGCTAATGCAGAACACCCTGCTTGGAGAATTTGATTCAGGGATGGAGCCACTGTGTAATCCGTGTCTCTTTGGACTTGTGAGAAACCACAGAGAGGTATGCAGCCTGTGCCCATGGAAATGGGGGCCTGGCGGTACTAAACTTGCCTTCCTATTTGGAAATCTCCGTTCATGCTGCCTTGAGGCCTCCTGAAATTCCGTGCTTTTGACAGGTGTCTCTAGCCACCAGACGCATGGCCCTGGGAAGAAAAGGAGCTTTCACAATCTACACCGGGTGCTGCCATGGCCGTCGTTGAGCTCCTGCTGCCATGCTCTAAGAGCTGAAGGGAAATTCACCGTGAGTACTTGCCCTCGAGGTTAGGCCCTGAGAACCTAGGCAGAAAGGGGGGCATGCAGCCATTTCCATGAGGTCTTAATAGCCGTTCTGCTTTATTTGAAAGGGAATATACTTTGTGGACCCTGGGCCCCTCGGTGTTGCTTCAATTTCCCTCCAAGATAACTGAGTACCACCAGACCCCTGTGGGCCTGCTGAGCAACGTCGAGGCCCATAGGTCCCACGGAGGCCCTCTAGGTATGCCGAGTGACGGGCAACACACTGCACGTTACGCCAGGAGAGTTACCCGTCCAGAGCACGCAAACAGCCTCAGGCACACATTTCCAGACAGCCCACCGTGCCCCGGAAGTCCTCATCAAGGCCCTCGAACCGAAAGGCACGTATGCATCTGTTTGCATGAGGTCTTGATCGCTGTTCCGTTTTGGTTGAAAGGATGTACCCTTTTCCGTATCCTGGGCCCCTCGGGTGTGCATCATTTTCCCTCCAAGATCACTGAGTACCACCAGACCCCTGTGGGCCTGCTGAGCTATGTCGAGGCCCATAGGTCCCTCGCAGACCCTCTGAGTATGCCTAGTGATGGGCAACACAATGCACGTTACCTCGGGAGAGCTACATTTCCAGAGCACTCGAACAGCCTCGGGACCACTTTTCTAGAGTCCACCGTGCCCCGGAAATCGTTGTCAAGGCCCTCTTCTCAGCTGCCATAAGAAAACACTCTGCTTAGAATTCTTCAAAGACCTCGTACCAGAAATCACTCCACTCAGGAGAAATTCAGCTTCTCAATATGGCATGTCACTCACTGGTCACTCACCATGAGCACTTGCCTCGGACTAAGGCCCTGAATTGCCATGCAGAGGTGGCAGGGTACAGCAGTTTGCACGAGGCCGTAGTCACTGCTCTGCATTATTTTCAAAGCAGTACGCTTTCCAGGATCCCTAGGAGCCTTGCGTGTGCACCGTATTCCCTGCAAGAACACTGAGTACCCCCAGGCTCACCTGGGCCTGCTACGCAACATCCAGGACCGTAGACTTTCCGAGTCACTCTGTGTATGCCGAGTGTAGGGCCACACATTTCATTCTGTCTTGGGAGAGCTTGATTTCCCCGGGACTCCCACACGTTGACCAACACCATTCTCGCCCGATCCAACATGCTGTGGAATTCGGACTCATTGCCCTGGTCTGAGCTGCACTGAGAAAAACACTCGGCTTCACATTCCATCTAGGACTAGAGTTAATGTAAATGTATCCATTTACATTTAGTATAATAGTGAAAATACTTAGGTTTAGAGTTACCATGTTATCGTCTGCTCTCGTTCCTACTGCAACGAAAGTCCAATTCTTTGTGTAGCACAGCCGGCTTTTGAAGACACACAGGCCCGGAGTCCTAGCCAGGGCGTTCCATGGTTCAGGCAGTTCGCTAATGCAGAACACCCTGCTTGGAGAATTTGATTCAGGGATGGAGCCACTGTGTAATCCGTGTCTCTTTGGACTTGTGAGAAACCACAGAGAGGTATGCGGCCTGTGCCCATGGAAATGGGGGCCTGGCGGTACTAAACTTGCCTTCCTATTTGGAAAGCTCCGTTCATGCTGCCTTGAGGTCTCCTGAAATTCCGTGCTTTTGACAGGTGTCTCTAGCCACCAGACGCATGGCCCTGGGAAGAAAAGGCGCTTTCTCATTCTACACCGGGTGCTGCCATGGCCGTCGTTGAGCTCCTGCTGCCATGCTCTAAGAGCTGAAGGGAAATTCACCGTGAGTACTTGCCCTCGAGGTTAGGCCCTGAGAACCTAGGCAGAAAGGGGGGCATGCAGCCGTTTCCATGAGGTCTTAATAGCCGTTCTGCTTTATTTGAAAGGGAATATACTTTGTGGGCCCTGGGCCCCTCGGTGTTGCTTCAATTTCCCTCCAAGATAACTGAGTACCACCAGACCCCTGTGGGCCTGCTGAGCAACGTCGAGGCCCATAGGTCCCTCGGAGGCCCTCTAGGTATGCCGAGTGACGGGCAACACACTGCACGTTACTCCAGGAGAGTTACCTGTCCAGAGCACGCAAACAGCCTCAGGCACACATTTCCAGACAGCCCACCGTGCCCCGGAAGTCTTCATCAAGGCCCTCGTCTGAGCGGCCATGAGAGCACACGCTGCTTACAATCCTTCGAGGACCTCGTACCTGAAGTCACTCTCTTTACGGTGAAACTCAGCATCCTAACACGGTGTGGCGCTCACAGAACACTCAACGTGAGCACTTGCTTGGAGGTAAGGCCCTGAATTCGCATGCACAGTCGGAGGCGTGCAGCAGTTTCCATGAGACCTTAGTCATTGCTCTGTATTATTTTCAAGGCAGTAGGATTTTCAGGATCCCTAAGAGCTTCGCATGGGCACCGTATTCCCTGCAGGAACACTGAGTACCCTCAGGCTTCCCTGGGCCTGCTAAGCAAATTCCAGGCCCGTAGACTTTCTGAGTCATTCTGTGTACGTCGCGTGTAGAGCAACACACTGCAGTCTTTCTTGAGGGAGCTTAATTTCCCCAGCCCTCTCACAGCTTCACTCACACCGTTGTAGCCAGTTCCCACATGACGGGGATGACGGACTCATTACCCTAATCTGAGCGGCACTGAGAAAAACACTCGGCTTCGCTCTCCATCTAGTGCCTCCAGTCTGAAGTCATAGGAGCCCCACTTGGGCACCGTGTTCCCTGGAAGAACACAGGGTTCCCCCTGGCTCCCCTGGGCCCCTAGGCAACATCCCGGCCCGTAGCCCTTCCCCGTCCCTCTGTGTTAGCCGAGTGTAGGGCAACACATTGCACTCTTTCTTTGGAGAGCTTGGTTTCCCCAGGACTGCCACAGGTTCACGAACACAGTTCTAGCCTGTTCCAAATGCCGTGGAAGTAGGACCCATTGCCGTAGTCTGAGCTGCACTTTGAAATTCCCTCGGCTACACATTCCATCTAGGACTATGCTAAATGTAAATTAATCCATTTACATTTAGTATAGCACTGAAAATACTTAGGTTTCGAGATACCATGTCATTGTCTGCTCTCGTTCGGACTGCAAGGAAAGCCCATTTCTTCATGTAGCACAGCTGGCTTTTGAAGAGGCACAGGCCCGGAGGCCTAGCCAGGGCGTTCCATGGTTCAGGCAGTTTGCTAGAGGAAGAACACCTTGCTTGGAGAATTTGATTCAGGGATGGAACCACTGTGTATTCAGTGTCTCTTTTGACTTGTGAGAAACCACAGGGAGGTTTGCAGTGTGTGCCCCTGGAAATGGAGGCCTGGCGGTACTAAACTTGCCTTCCCATTTGGAAAGCTCCATTCATGCGGCGTTGAAGCCTCCTGAAATTCCGTGCTGTTGACAAGCCTCTAGCTTCCATAGGCATGGCTCTGGGAAGAAAATGAGTTTTGTCTAGCTACACCGGGTGCTTCCATGGCCGTCGTGCAGCCCGTCCTGCCGTGCTCGAGGGCTGAAGGGAAACTCGACGTGAGGACTTGCCTCGAGGAGCCTGGCCCTGAGGATCCAAACCGAAAGGCACGTATGCATCTGTTTGCATGAGGTCTTGATCGCTGTTCCGTTTTGGTTGAAAGGATGTACCCTTTTCCGTATCCTGGGCCCCTCGGGTGTGCATCATTTTCCCTCCAAGATCACTGAGTACCACCAGACCCCTGTGGGCCTGCTGAGCTATGTCGAGGCCCATAGGTCCCTCGCAGACCCTCTGAGTATGCCTAGTGATGGGCAACACAATGCACGTTACCTCGGGAGAGCTACATTTCCAGAGCACTCGAACAGCCTCGGGACCACTTTTCTAGAGTCCACCGTGCCCCGGAAATCGTTGTCAAGGCCCTCTTCTCAGCTGCCATAAGAAAACACTCTGCTTAGAATTCTTCGAAGACCTCGTACCAGAAATCACTCCACTCAGGAGAAATTCAGCTTCTCAATATGGCATGTCACTCACTGGACACTCACCATGAGCACTTGCCTCGGACTAAGGCCCTGTATTGCCATGCAGAGGTGGCAGGGTACAGCAGTTTGCACGAGGCCGTAGTCACTGCTCTGCATTATTTTAAAAGCAGTACGCTTTCCAGGATCCCTAGGAGCCTTGTGTGTGCACCGTATTCCCTGCAAGAACACTGAGTGCCCCCAGGCTCACCTGGGCCTGCTAAGAAACATCCAGGACTGTAGACTTTCCGAGTCACTCTGTGTATGCCGAGTGTAGGGCCACACATTTCATTCTGTCTTGGGAGATATTGATTTCCCCAGGACTCCCACACGTTGACCAACACCATTCTCGCCAGATCCAGCATGCTGTGGAATTCGGACTCATTGCCCTGGTCTGAGCTGCACTGAGAAAAACACTCGGCTTCACATTCTATCTAGGACTAAAATTAATGTAAATTAATCCATGTACCTTTAATATAATAGTGAAAATACTTAGGTTTAGAGTTACCGTGTTATCGTCTGCTCTCGTTCCTACTGCAACTAAATCCCAATTCTTTCTGTAGCACAGGTGGCATTTGAATACACACCGCCCCGGAGGCCGAGCCAGGGCGTTCCATGGTTCAGGCAGTTCGCTAATGCAGAACACCCTGCTTGGAGAATTTGATTCAGGGATGGATCCACTGTGTATTCCGTGTCTCTTTTGACTTGTGAGAAACCACAGAGAGGTATGCAGCCTGTGCCCATGGAAATGGGCGCCTGGCGGTACTAAACTTGCCTTCCTATTTGGAAATCTCCATTCATGGTGCCTTGAGTCCTCCTGAAATTCCGTGCTTTTGACAGGTGTCTAGCCACCAGACGCATGGCCCTGGGAAGAAAAGGAGCTTTCTCAATCTACACCGGGTGCTGCCATGGCCGTCGTTGAGCTCATGCTGCCATGCTCTAGAGCTGAAGGGAAATAATCCGTGTCTCTTTGGACTTGTGAGAAACCACAGAGAGGTATGCAGCCTGTGCCCATGGAAATGGGGGCCTGGCGGTACTAAACTTGCCTTCCTATTTGGAAAGCTCCGTTCATGCTGCCTTGAGGTCTCCTGAAATTCCGTGCTTTTGACAGGTGTCTCTAGCCACCAGACGCATGGCCCTGGGAAGAAAAGGAGCTTTCTCAATCTACACCGGGTGCTGCCATGGCCGTCGTTGAGCTCCTGCTGCCATGCTCTAAGAGCTGAAGGGAAATTCACCGTGAGTACTTGCCCTCGAGGTTAGGCCCTGAGAACCTAGGCAGAAAGGGGGGCATGCAGCCGTTTCCATGAGGTCTTAATAGCCGTTCTGCTTTATTTGAAAGGGAATATACTTTGTGGACCCTGGGCCCCTCGGTGTTGCTTCAATTTCCCTCCAAGATAACTGAGTACCACCAGACCCCTGTGGGCCTGCTGAGCAACGTCGAGGCCCATAGGTCCCTCGGAGGCCCTCTAGGTATGCCGAGTGACGGGCAACACACTGCACGTTACTCCAGGAGAGTTACCTGTCCAGAGCACGCAAACAGCCTCAGGCACACATTTCCAGACAGCCCACCGTGCCCCGGAAGTCTTCATCAAGGCCCTCGTCTGAGCGGCCATGAGAGCACACGCTGCTTACAATCCTTTGATGAACTCGTACCTGAAGTCACTCTCTTTACGGTGAAACTCAGCATCCTAACACGGTGTGGCGCTCACAGAACACTCAACGTGAGCACTTGCTTGGAGGTAAGGCCCTGAATTCCCAGGCACAGGCGGAGGCGTGCAGCAGTTTCCATGAGACCTCAGTCATTGCTCTGTATTATTTTCAAGGCAGTAGCATTTTCAGGATCCCTAAGAGCTTCGCATGGGCACCATATTCCCTGCAGGAACACTGAGTACCCTCAGGCTTCCCTGGGCCTGCTAAGCAATTTCCAGGCCCGTAGACTTTCTGAGTCATTCTGTGTACGTCACGTGTAGGGCAACACACTGCAGTCTTTCTTGAGGTAGCTGAATTTCCCCAGCCCTCTCACAGCTTCACTCACACCATTGTGGCCAGTTCCTACAAGAAGGAGATGACGGACTCATTACCCTAATCGGAGAGGCACGGAGAAAAACACTCGGCTTCGCTCTCCATCTAGTACCGCCAATCTGAAGTCATAGGAGCCCCACTTGGGCACCATAGTCCCTGAAAGTACACAGAGTTCCCCAAGCCTCCCCTCGGCCACTAGGCAACATCCAGGCCCGTAGCCCTTCCCCGTCCCTCTGTGTTAGCCGAGTGTAGGGCAACACATTGCACTCTTTCTTTGGAGGGCTTGGTTTCCCCAGGACTGCCACAGGTTCACGAACACAGTTCTAGCCTGTTCCAAATGCCATGGAAGTAGGACCCATTGCCGTAGTCTGAGCTGCACTTTGAAAATCCCTCGGCTACACATTCCATCTAGGACTATACTTAATGTAAATTAATCCAATTACATTTAGTATAGCACTGAAAATACTTAGGTTTCGACATACCATGTCATTGTCTGCTCTCGTTCGCACTGCAAGGAAAGCCCATTTCTTCATGTAGCACAGCTGGCTTTTGAAGAGGCACAGGCCCGGAGGCCTAGCCAGGGCGTTCCATGGTTCAGGCAGTTTGCTAGAGGAAGAACACCTTGCTTGGAGAATCTGATACAGGGATGGAACCACTGTGTATTCAGTGTCTCTTCTGACTTGTGAGAAACCACAGGGAGGTTTGCAGTGTGTGCCCCTGGAAATGGAGGCCTGGCGGTACTAAACTTGCCTTCCCATTTGGAAAGCTCCATTCATGCAGCGTTGAAGCCTCCTGAAATTCCGTGCTGTTGACAAGCCTCTAGCTTCCATAGGCATGGCTCTGGGAAGAAAATGAGTTTTGTCTAGCTACACCGGGTGCTTCCATGGCCGTCGTGCAGCCCGTCCTGCCGTGCTCGAGAGCTGAAGGGAAACTCGACGTGAGGACGTGCCTCGAAGAGCCTGGTCCTGAGGAGCCAAGCCGAAAGGCACGTATGCATCTGTTTGCATGAGGTCTTGATCGCTGTTCCGTTTTGGTTGAAAGGATGTACCCTTTTCCGTATCCTGGGCCCCTCGGGTGTGCATCATTTTCCCTCCAAGATCACTGAGTACCACCAGACCCCTGTGGGCCTGCTGAGCTATGTCGAGGCCCATAGGTCCCTCGCAGACCCTCTGAGTATGCCTAGTGATGGGCAACACAATGCACGTTACCTCGGGAGAGCTACATTTCCAGAGCACTCGAACAGCCTCGGGACCACTTTTCTAGAGTCCACCGTGCCCCGGAAATCGTTGTCAAGGCCCTCTTCTCAGCTGCCATAAGAAAACACTCTGCTTAGAATTCTTCAAAGACCTCGTACCAGAAATCACTCCACTCAGGAGAAATTCAGCTTCTCAATATGGCATGTCACTCACTGGACACTCACCATGAGCACTTGCCTCGGACTAAGGCCCTGAATTGCCATGCAGAGGTGGCAGGGTACAGCAGTTTGCACGAGGCCGTAGTCACTGCTCTGCATTATTTTCAAAGCAGTACGCTTTCCAGGATCCCTAGGAGCCTTGCGTGTGCACCGTATTCCCTGCAAGAACACTGAGTAACCCCAGGCTCACCTGGGCCTGCTACGAAACATCCAGGACCGTAGACTTTCCGAGTCACTCTGTGTATGCCGAGTGTAGGGCCACACATTTCATTCTGTCTTGGGAGAGCTTGACTTCCCCGGGACTCCCACACGTTAAAAGCCTCGGGACAACTTTTCTAGAGCACACCGTGCCACGGAAATCGTTGTCAAGCCCTCTTCTCAGCTGCCATAAGAAAACACTCTGCTTAGAATTCTTCAAAGACCTCGTACCAGAAATCACTCCACTCAGGAGAAATTCAGCTTCTCAATATGGCATGTCACTCACTGGACACTCACCATGAGCACTTGCCTCGGACTAAGGCCCTGAATTGCCATGCAGAGGTGGCAGGGTACAGCAGTTTGCACGAGGCCGTAGTCACTGCTCTGCATTATTTTCAAAGCAGTACGCTTTCCAGGATCCCTAGGAGCCTTGCGTGTGCACCGTATTCCCTGCAAGAACACTGAGTAACCCCAGGCTCACCTGGGCCTGCTACGAAACATCCAGGACCGTAGACTTTCCGAGTCACTCTGTGTATGCCGAGTGTAGGGCCACACATTTCATTCTGTCTTGGGAGAGCTTGACTTCCCCGGGACTCCCACACGTTGACCAACACCATTCTCACCAGATCCAACATGCTGTGGAATTCGGACTCATTGCCCTGGTCTGAGCTGCACTGAGAAAAACACTCGGCTTCACATTCCATCTAGGACTAGAGTTAATGTAAATGTATCCATTTACATTTAGTATAATAGTGAAAATACTTAGGTTTAGAGTTACCATGTTATCGTCTGCTCTCGTCCCTACTGCAACGAAAGCCCAATTCTTTGTGTAGCACAGCCGGCTTTTGAAGACACACAGGCCCGGAGGCCTAGCCAGGGCGTTCCATGGTTCAGGCAGTTCGCTAATGCAGAACACCCTGCTTGGAGAATTTGATTCAGGGATGGAGCCACTGTGTAATCCGTGTCTCTTTGGACTTGTGAGAAACCACAGAGAGGTATGCAGCCTGTGCCCATGGAAATGGGGGCCTGGCGGTACTAAACTTGCCTTCCTATTTGGAAATCTCCGTTCATGCTGCCTTGAGGCCTCCTGAAATTCCGTGCTTTTGACAGGTGTCTCTAGCCACCAGACGCATGGCCCTGGGAAGAAAAGGAGCTTTCACAATCTACACCGGGTGCTGCCATGGCCGTCGTTGAGCTCCTGCTGCCATGCTCTAAGAGCTGAAGGGAAATTCACCGTGAGTACTTGCCCTCGAGGTTAGGCCCTGAGAACCTAGGCAGAAAGGGGGGCATGCAGCCATTTCCATGAGGTCTTAATAGCCGTTCTGCTTTATTTGAAAGGGAATATACTTTGTGGACCCTGGGCCCCTCGGTGTTGCTTCAATTTCCCTCCAAGATAACTGAGTACCACCAGACCCCTGTGGGCCTGCTGAGCAACGTCGAGGCCCATAGGTCCCACGGAGGCCCTCTAGGTATGCCGAGTGACGGGCAACACACTGCACGTTACGCCAGGAGAGTTACCCGTCCAGAGCACGCAAACAGCCTCAGGCACACATTTCCAGACAGCCCACCGTGCCCCGGAAGTCCTCATCAAGGCCCTCGTTTTGACTTGTGAGAAACCACAGGGAGGTTTGCAGTGTGTGCCCCTGGAAATGGAGGCCTGGCGGTACTAAACTTGCCTTCCCATTTGGAAAGCTCCATTCATGCGGCGTTGAAGCCTCCTGAAATTCCGTGCTGTTGACAAGCCTCTAGCTTCCATAGGCATGGCTCTGGGAAGAAAATGAGTTTTGTCTAGCTACACCGGGTGCTTCCATGGCCGTCGTGCAGCCCGTCCTGCCGTGCTCGAGAGCTGAAGGGAAACTCGACGTGGGGACGTGCCTCGAGGAGCCTGGCCCTGAGGATCCAAACCGAAAGGCACGTATGCATCTGTTTGCATGAGGTCTTGATCGCTGTTCCGTTTTGGTTGAAAGGATGTACCCTTTTCCGTATCCTGGGCCCCTCGGGTGTGCATCATTTTCCCTCCAAGATCACTGAGTACCACCAGACCCCTGTGGGCCTGCTGAGCTATGTCGAGGCCCATAGGTCCCTCGCAGACCCTCTGAGTATGCCTAGTGATGGGCAACACAATGCACGTTACCTCGGGAGAGCTACATTTCCAGAGCACTCGAACAGCCTCGGGACCACTTTTCTAGAGTCCACCGTGCCCCGGAAATCGTTGTCAAGGCCCTCTTCTCAGCTGCCATAAGAAAACACTCTGCTTAGAATTCTTCAAAGACCTCGTACCAGAAATCACTCCACTCAGGAGAAATTCAGCTTCTCAATATGGCATGTCACTCACTGGTCACTCACCATGAGCACTTGCCTCGGACTAAGGCCCTGAATTGCCATGCAGAGGTGGCAGGGTACAGCAGTTTGCACGAGGCCGTAGTCACTGCTCTGCATTATTTTCAAAGCAGTACGCTTTCCAGGATCCCTAGGAGCCTTGCGTGTGCACCGTATTCCCTGCAAGAACACTGAGTACCCCCAGGCTCACCTGGGCCTGCTACGCAACATCCAGGACCGTAGACTTTCCGAGTCACTCTGTGTATGCCGAGTGTAGGGCCACACATTTCATTCTGTCTTGGGAGAGCTTGATTTCCCCGGGACTCCCACACGTTGACCAACACCATTCTCGCCCGATCCAACATGCTGTGGAATTCGGACTCATTGCCCTGGTCTGAGCTGCACTGAGAAAAACACTCGGCTTCACATTCCATCTAGGACTAGAGTTAATGTAAATGTATCCATTTACATTTAGTATAATAGTGAAAATACTTAGGTTTAGAGTTACCATGTTATCGTCTGCTCTCGTTCCTACTGCAACGAAAGTCCAATTCTTTGTGTAGCACAGCCGGCTTTTGAAGACACACAGGCCCGGAGTCCTAGCCAGGGCGTTCCATGGTTCAGGCAGTTCGCTAATGCAGAACACCCTGCTTGGAGAATTTGATTCAGGGATGGAGCCACTGTGTAATCCGTGTCTCTTTGGACTTGTGAGAAACCACAGAGAGGTATGCGGCCTGTGCCCATGGAAATGGGGGCCTGGCGGTACTAAACTTGCCTTCCTATTTGGAAAGCTCCGTTCATGCTGCCTTGAGGTCTCCTGAAATTCCGTGCTTTTGACAGGTGTCTCTAGCCACCAGACGCATGGCCCTGGGAAGAAAAGGCGCTTTCTCATTCTACACCGGGTGCTGCCATGGCCGTCGTTGAGCTCCTGCTGCCATGCTCTAAGAGCTGAAGGGAAATTCACCGTGAGTACTTGCCCTCGAGGTTAGGCCCTGAGAACCTAGGCAGAAAGGGGGGCATGCAGCCGTTTCCATGAGGTCTTAATAGCCGTTCTGCTTTATTTGAAAGGGAATATACTTTGTGGGCCCTGGGCCCCTCGGTGTTGCTTCAATTTCCCTCCAAGATAACTGAGTACCACCAGACCCCTGTGGGCCTGCTGAGCAACGTCGAGGCCCATAGGTCCCTCGGAGGCCCTCTAGGTATGCCGAGTGACGGGCAACACACTGCACGTTACTCCAGGAGAGTTACATGTCCAGAGCACACAAACAGCCTCAGGCACACATTCCTAGCCAGCCCACCGTGCCCCGGAAGTCTTCATCAAGGCCCTCGTCTGAGCGGCCATGAGAGCACACGCTGCTTACAATCCTTCGAGGACCTCGTACCTGAAGTCACTCTCTTTACGGTGAAACTCAGCATCCTAACACGGTGTGGCGCTCACAGAACACTCAACGTGAGCCCTTGCTTGGAGGTAAGGCCCTGAATTCCCATGCACAGGCGGAGGCGTGCAGCAGTTTCCATGAGACCTTAGTCATTGCTCTGTATTATTTTCAAGGCAGTATCATTTTCAGGATCCCTAAGAGCTTTGCATGGGCACCATATTCCCTGCAGGAGCACTGAGTACCCTCAGGCTTCCCTGGGCCTGCTAAGCAATTTCCAGGCCCGTAGACATTCTGAGTCATTCTGTGTACGTCACGAGTAGGGCAACACACTGCAGTCTTTCTTGAGGGAGCTGAATTTCCCCAGCCCTCTCACAGCTTCACTCACACCGTTGTAGCCAGTTCCAACATGACGGGGATGACGGACTCATTACCCTAATCGGAGAGGCACTGAGAAAAACCCTCGGCTTCGCTATCCATGTAGAACCGCCAATCTGAAGTCATAGGAGCCCCACTTGGGCACCGTAGTCCCT
>NW_021147317.1:0-3489 GCF_002837175.3 Physeter macrocephalus
CTGCTCTATATAAGCTTGTCAGTTGGCGAGGGAACACCCAGTCATATTCAGTTGTTTAAAGGAAACAGCGACTTCACGCATAAGGCGACTGTGTGGGTGTGTCACAGGACAAGTGAGTAGCGCTTGTGACAGGCGTGTATATCAGCTGTTAGTTTTTCAGCAGAAGCTTCACCAAACGTTGCAACAGCAGTAATGGTAAAGCGTGTGTGTGTATGTGTTGAGGAGCAGCCGGTGAAATAGTAGCAGGCGGGAAAAAGTGTTGCTGATTAACAACTGGTGTACTGCAGTTACGAGAGCGTGTGCACTTCCGGGAAGTCTCAGTTAACCAGGAAGCTGAAGAAATTTCGTCTCACGAAAGAGAAAGTGAATGAATGCTTGAGAACGTTCGTAAACTATGCGGCCGTTAAAACGTGGTGAAGTACCTCTTCTGCATAGACCCCTACTTGTGTGTGTATATGTATCTGAAGGGGTCACGATAGGAACATGGGGGGAGCTGTGTGTGCCTGCAAAACTCCGTGTGAAAGGACACGCGGATCTGTGCCTACGAATTTATGCGTATGCAAGCAAGAATTATGCGCATATAAGATCAGGAATGTTCAATGAAGTACCAGTCTTCAGCATTATTTGTGAAGTGCGAAAGTGCAAATGCCTTTTGTTCTGAGAACGTATCTGAAAATGTGAGTGCTAGTGCAAAACCTACACCGTAACTGCGACTTCAGGATATTCGTTACTGACAGGTATCTCCCAATAATGTCTAGGAGCTCCCAAAGAAGTGCAAAGCAGCCAAGCTTTTTGCTCACCCCACCGGACAACGATATACCGGCGTAGATCAAAATAAAATGTGGTTATCTGATAGGCGCACGCCCAAGACTCCACCACCTTTTTCCCCCCCTCCCTTTTGAGCATTTCGGTACTACGAAGCAAGGATGCACTTTTCAATGAGCGGTGTGCACACTGAGGAAGAAAATGCAAAATAGGAATACTTACTTCGTCTCTGTTGCCGGAACGCGCACTTTATCCTTCACGTATGCAAGAAAGCCTTACCTGTCCTTGCTCCCCCCTCTCACACGACTACTCTGATACGGATGTCTTTTCCGGAGTAGGCCATCAACGCTGCTTCCCGTATAAGAAGAAGAAGCTCATTTCTTCGTCGTCCTGTTCGGTAAACACCATAGGGGGGCTGCTGTAACGCTTTTGAACTGAAAGAACTTCCCTCCCCCTCTCACTGTGGCTCCTAAACTTTCCACCGCTCTGGACGTGTTGCCGAACGGCCTTAACAAAGGTAACCCTTGTCGTTGCCTCGTTGTCTCTCTTTTGCATACACACCTTCCAGTGTGAAGCACTACACATTTTGCAACAGAATACCCACACTGGTGCGAAATGCTAGTACAAATGCGCAGCATCTTTCTGTGCTTCAAATGCAAAAAGAACGGAGTCTCGGCATCTACAATTTCCTGTAGGCCCCGTATGCACGTATGCAAAAACCTGTACAGGTGTGTCGAGCTTTCTGAATATGAGTGTCCGTCAGACACGCATGCGTCCGCAACACCGTTCGGACGGTCCCATGCACTCCCCGGCGAAGTGTAGCTTGATTTGAATGTGTCTGTCTACTTGAGGACTTGCGCATCCAGGTATATACGCGACGTACAAGCATTTACACTGCGCAGGCAGTGCACGCCGTGCAAAATGTGTGTCGGTACACACACGCCTGTAGGTGCGTCTGGGGCGCACTCACATGGACGGTCAAATGCTTCCTCTCGTTAGCGTGTCAGATTGTACGACTGACATAGATCTTCCTATGCATGGTCCGAATTACCCTTCTCGCACATTATCACCTACTGTGTCTCAGTTACGACCACATGCATATGCGAATCCGTTCACGCATGGCCTCGCGCACTCGTAGCCACTTTGCGATTGCCTCTGGACCAAGCAGTCAAAACGGAGTACTTTATACGCCCATGGACATCACATGAAAGAGGCATATGAATTTAACTACTACGAGGGCGTAAAACCCTACTACGACAAAACGATTGAAAGCGGTGATAGGAGGACCACACGCAGACACACCGAGAAAAATGACATTGATTAGCCTATGCCGTATGCACCTCTGCAGTCTTGAACTCACGACGTACTGCACACAGTTAGCACAACTCAGTCCACCGGCTTACATGTAACAACAGCTACACACCACCTGGTGCCTCCCTCGGCCCACATTTGTATAGATAGGGATGCCATCAACAAATCCGTCCTTGCGGGCGCCTATATATTCACAAGTCTACAAGCATGTGCTCCATACTTCACACCGTCTGTCAAAACTATATACAAGTACGTGTGGGTACAGATAATCGCCTAACGCTAGATGGGAATCCTTCTTGCAGAAACAGCTTCCGCATCAATGATTCCCTGCCTTACCTTCTCATTTAAAATGATCAAATGACTATGCACCGTGGACACCACGTATCAAGAATGAAGAAAGCACCTTCAATATCAAAGTGTGTACAGATCTCTGACGTCTACTTCATGCTATGTACGTGGTGCCGGTGTGTCTGTTTCACGCGTCAACGGCCAGTGGGACAATCACCGTCACGCAACCAGCGAGCATAACCAAGAAAATGGAGTATAAAGCTAAAGACCCATTTGTCGTTTGTAACAGCGGACCACAATAAACGATGAAGTTGTGCACAGATGTGTCCACCACATTTGTACAAAACACCTCTCCGTTTCGTTTTTCTTCTGTTTCGCCACTGCCCGCCCATGGGTAGTCGGTGTCCGCCGGATACATGAAGTTGAAGAACGATCTTTGATTTCTTCCTTCTAAATTGAGTGTGTCACCGTCCCCGCCCTTCCCCAAAACAAATCTACAGCAAAGTCAAATATTCCACAGTGCGAAAAGTGCAGAAAGAGGGACAAACTGTCGCATACAAAAACAGGCACAACGCTAACCCAGCTTTTTTCCTAGACTGTACAAACTGCTCGCACTGGTAATTTCCGTTATACGGATTCAAAAAGACCCTACCATGTGCACTGTAATTTCGTGTATGAACCAGCGACATATCGAGGCGGTAAGACTACAAAAGGCAATCGCACAAAAAGCGTGCGTCGGTGACTTCAACTCAGACACGGACTTGAGAAAGCGCCTTTCTTCCCAATCCGTTTAGACCAAATGACACTTCAAATGATGCACAACGCCGTGTGCGTACACCCTTTAGACAGCACATTTCGCGGGAAATACACAGAATCAAGATAAAGCAATACTGTTGTACATTGATACGTGATCTGTCAAATGCCACTTCCTCTCTACGTAAGTATACAGGAGAGGCATATGAAGCAATGCGCCCACTGGGAAAATGTCCGGGCGTATTGTTGGCAGAAGGTTCTCCACTTGGTATAATTGTGCTTCAATCTAGAATAGTGCTATTTACGGCTGCCATTTAAAATCGCTGGCTTCCACTGAGACACCGCCTCCAAACATAGAGACCGGGGCCGAAC
>NW_021147317.1:4296-4996 GCF_002837175.3 Physeter macrocephalus
CTATATGTTTTATCTCTCAGTGCGCATGTCTAGCACTCACTCATGTACGCACACCCACAGATGTCCATTCACGTGTGAGTTACATCCTGCCACAAGTTAATCCGTGCGAGTGTTAACGCTTGCGTATGCCTACGTAATAACTAAATGCCCCCTTGCGGAAAGTCTTGTCTGTCCGTCACGCATACACAGCTATTTACAAACACGCATACTCGTATACGCGGTAACGTATGGACTAACAGAATTTCTGTCAACCAGGTCTCAGACCTGCCTGGGCTCAAAATATTCTAATGGAGACAAACCGCCTCCTTGCCTTTCAGCTGAAGCGTCAGAGATTCGCGCTCGAACGGCGTTTCTCTGCCGTTTCGGAAATCTCGTGTCTTCTGGAGCATTGTTGGCAGCACGTCCTAAGGCAAAGTTTCTAGCGCCCAAGTGAAACGTTGGTATTTGCGAATCTCCAAAATTATCACCAGCAACGATCCACACAATTCATGCAGAAGATGCGACGGTTGCGCGGGTGGTAGTGGTGCGCTTTGGGGGATATGACACTGTCGGACGAGACCTGCTCTTCCAAATTCCGCACGAGCCCAGGTGCACCTGTTACACCACGTACATCGCTACGCGATATATGAGCTCCGCCAACTGCGGAAGACAAACTAGAGCATTTAGGACATTTCAGGGGTAAAAGAGGAGGAAGACGCGC
>NW_021147317.1:5496-6408 GCF_002837175.3 Physeter macrocephalus
TAGCATCTCCAGTGCGGAATGCAGGCTACATTGCACTGACAGTCATATCATTCGTGCTCTGCGCTACCGCTAACGCAGTACGCGGCGCAGCATCGTAGCACACCACCCAGTTGGCACAGAAATGCTGACGTGCCAGGAATGTTACTCACCGGTGCTTATACCTTTTGAAAACAGGATGGATCACGCCCTTCCTGAAAGGCAGCATTATGTCTCCTTGCCTACCAGACGCTGAGAAACCTACACCTCAACAATACACGTGCGCTATGCATACATGGATGCGTACTGCACATTTTTCCAATAAAAACATATGAATTCCTATGCATACACCGGTACGTACAAGTATTGAAATATGTCAGGGCACATTGTCTCCAATGGTCACCTGTGTACCAACCAACGATAGCTTCGATCAACACGCAGATCCAGGCGAAACGAACGCAGATATTCCTGGTGGATGCTGGAAGGCTGACGAACTTAGAAGAGAGAGAAAACAACGCGTTCGCGTTTACCCTGGGAGAGAAAATGTGCAATGGAGCGATCGCCCAGTCACCGAATCAAGTCACGCACTGTGGGGCTGGAAGGACTGGCGAAGCCCGGTCTTAGAAAATATGAATGACTTGCTCACTCCATGTAAGATGTGGTGCTTAGCAGAGATACCGACCCTACCACCCAGACAGGCTGCGTTTTCTCGAAAGCCTCTGACATACTGTTTGTCATGGCATCACTTCCGTAATTGTGTCAAGCTTTGAAGAGTACAGAAGGAACATTGGTACACACCCTCACGCCGTGCGAATACGCAAAACATTTACCGCTCCAAAGTAGAAGGCCATGATTCTACTTGCAGGTAGTCACGCAACGCGATACCCTTACCTGGAGTACACACTGCATGGGCTTGTGGAAAGCGTAATTACTGTT
>NW_021147317.1:8192-9976 GCF_002837175.3 Physeter macrocephalus
TGAAGTCTTCTAGCGAAAGCCGTCGAAGGTGGCGACTTTTCGACCAGTTGCGTCTGGCGACTTGATGCGTTTCCTTGGGCTGTCCATTACACGGACATTCAGTAGTGAGGAAATACTGGTGTGTGCTGAAGTACGCTGCACTATATAAAGCATGCCGCGGGACGCTCATGAAACTTAAGTATGGTCACGCAAACCCCTAGCAGGTTTGTCTCCGGGCACAGGCGGAGCGCAACATCAACACGCAGACGCACCAGGACCCTTCTGAGACCCCACCATCGTGCTTTAGGTCGTGGTGCGGCAAAAGCACAGGGCAGACCCTTATGGTCTACACGAATTACCCGTACATCTCCTGTGCCAAGGGCGACGACGGCCCAGTTTCGTTTGAGCATCGTTCTGGGCCACCAGACCACCGATGTGCTAAGGTTGTCGACAACTCTAGAACATATGGTGTAGCGAATTCATGAGGCGCACAAAAGTGGACTGCATTACACAACAGGAATATGAGCCTATTAACGTAACTTACAGGGATTACAGGGCTGCGTGCCTCGATCCATTTAAAAGCTCACGCTGAGTGAAACAATCTTAGAGGAAACTTCGCAGACTTGTTTGCTGTTCCCCTGCAATGAAGTAGTAGCACGTCCAATTCATCTGCTGCAGTTGTGACCTACAGCTGCTCAATAACGAAGCTGCGCCTTAGCAGCGTAGCGCGACCGATAGTGTGAAGAATATCACCCGCCGTGCACACCCACGCGCGAAGACGCCCCGTCTCCTTCTCCCTCCTTCCGTACAAAGTTTTACCCGCTACCATCCAAAATGCCACGCGCTTCACTTCAATATCCAGGATAATGAGGTAAGCCTCTGGTTGAAGGGTAACTGGACCCGGCCGTATACAACGTTAGGAGCAGTCAACGTGGGGAAGTCCACCTGCAAAATAGCCAACATTCATCAGGTCTAGAGAGACACCTTGTCGTTAAATAATGCGGCCGTACCGCACTTCGTCATGTACGAAATAAGGCATGTTGGCTTATATCTCCACGACTATTCAGAAGAAAACCGAAGAACTCAGAAGACGTACATCCGCGCGCGCAGGGGCCGACGGCGTTATTACGCCGGCTACTCTGGTTGCCGGTCTGCGGGGGTCGTGCGCCGCCATGCCCGGTCACATGGCATTCCGAAACAAAAACACTACGTGCATAGTCCTCTACGAAGTGTTCGTCCACATAGAGGGAAAGCTGATAACAGTAAGGTTCCACGCTCGTGGTACCTTCTTTACCAGAAAGGGGGTGTCGGCGTCGGATACTACACAATGTACGGGAACGGGTATATACAGCTGGTAAGCTGGCGGGGCTGGTAGTCTCACTTCAGGGCCGTCTACGTGGGGAATTTGGATGCTGCAGTGATTATCGATACTGCAGTGGCTATCGCACACCTAGGCGGGTTGGGTTTGACATGGTAAAGACGTCCACCGCACCTGAGATCACATCTTAATTGGAACAAACCGCTACGGGCGTTTTTCTACGCGCATTTCTACCCGTTGTGATGACAACGTGGTGGAGGGCGGGCCCGCGCGGATGTATTCCGCACGGCGAGATGATGGTCGCGCGTCCCCCCCACTCCTACAGCGATTCCACATGAAGTAGTGTTGCTCCCCGTTGTGTAGTAACTGGGAATTACAGGGCAAACGGCGCCGTTTCGTCAACAGATACCGCTGGGAGACGGCTGTTTTTTCAACGCAGCGCGCACTTTCCCGTGCGCCTTATCTTCCTCATCACGGGCGGACAGCT
>NW_021147317.1:10592-12118 GCF_002837175.3 Physeter macrocephalus
CCCGGAAGTACCAGCCGACGGCAACGTTTCTGGATCTCCGGTCGTCGCTTCTGCGGACTCCCCAGTGTCCCCCCCCCCCGCTCCACCGTGGCGTCGTCTCCTCGCACCCTCACCCGCGTTCTCCCATTTGTACCTTATATTAATGTGTTGGTACGTATGCATGTAGATCTGTGCGGTTTTTAACATGTTGAATTGTTTAGGGTTGTAGGCTTGCGTTTGTTTGCGGGCTGATGCGAGCCGGCATTGTACTTCGCTGCTTGATCCGTGTGTGTATCGCGATGCGCGCCCCGCCGTTGCTGAAGGGTGGGTGCATTGGGAGCAGGGGAGAGTTAGTTACGTCTAGGTTCGTTTTGGTCCTCAGACACCTGGTTTGACGACCTAAATTTAGCGTTGTCACTGATCGACGTGTCGTATGCAAAGCAGTAAAACTCCCTGTTTTTGTGTGCAGTTCCTCATTCGGCCGTTGTACGTTGGCGTCGGAGCGGCAGGGTCGGCTTCGTTGCGTCAGTAAATGTGGGCTCTTCACGACTGCAGTGTTGGAGATCTACATCGATCGCGGTTTGCTGCTGGTCACTGATAGCGAATCCGCTGTGCGTGGGTACCGTTTCGCAATTCATGGGATGTCGGGCGTATTCTTGTCAGCGGTGACAGTTTATGTACTGTTCTGTCAAGGAACACAGCAACAGTTGCATCGAGTCCACAAGATGTGTGAGTACACATTTTGTGGCGTGATGGGGTGTCTGCCCACTCCTGTATAGCCCACTCCCGCAAACGAGCACAATGTATATTTAGGTCCGGGAACGTATTGCGAGCGTACGAAGGTAGACGGCGACTTTCCGTCGAAGGTGTGTACGGGGTTTCCTCGCCTTTTCCATCCTTGCAAGGGTTTTTCCCTTCCGCCGCCTGCGAAGAAGAAGCGGCAAAGCACGGGGATGTAAAGGATACGTCCAAGGATGCGGGAGCTGAACAGCAGGACGACACTTAAGCAGGACTTGTTCGAGTGGAAAGATTTTACAGTGCAGAGGAAAGAGAACCGATAGTCAGTGATCATATGTGGAAGACTGGATGCGTTGGTGTAGACATTCAAGGTTCACTTGTTTTTCCTTTAGCGTTGTTACTTTCAGGAGGAGCAGGCAGGAGCACTAGGTAGCAAGTTCAGGCCGGGCCTCCGCAGCGCATTGTGAGGTTGAATTATCGCAGTGGCGGCAGCAGCGTGGCAGCACTAGCAGCAGCAGCTACAGAAGTACTGCAGCATCAGCAGGAATCTGTGGAGCAGCTGCAAAAG
The DNA here is from genome assembly GCF_002837175.3 of Physeter macrocephalus. NCBI lineage: Eukaryota > Metazoa > Chordata > Mammalia > Artiodactyla > Physeteridae > Physeter > Physeter macrocephalus. The sequence continues at coordinate 11,878 of NW_021147317.1, forward strand.
CAGGATTGTTGCAGCAGCAGGAGGAACACATTTTTTCTTTTGGCGTTGTTGAGCGCTACTGCTGCACACTGCCATGTTTGAGGAAGTTTTTTTTTGGAAGAATCCGAGTGTGTGTTTCAGCGCGCCTGTCTCTTCCGTGTGCCCCGTAGTTCAATTTGGCAGCGAAGAAAGATGTTTGCAGGATGACCGGTCTGTGGATGTGCAAGTAGTTTTTGCTGCGTGGTGTATGCGCAGTTCCCAC
>NW_021147317.1:13124-14844 GCF_002837175.3 Physeter macrocephalus
CGATTTCCCTTTTCTGTGGTGGTTTTTTCCATTAGTTCGGCTTCCCCTGTGACGCGCCTTTTGTGTGGTCCCCTCGGGTGTGCTAAGGGAGGTCCGCGCCGCGGACGCTTTCTTGGGCGAGAGAGCATATGCGGGCGCGCGCAGGTGTTGTTCCTCAAGTCCTCTGTGGTTTACCGACCCAGTGTCAGTTGCCGCGCCGTGTAGATCGTGTCCATCCAGCAGGGCAGCACGTCTTACTTAGCTCAGTGTTGCGCCGCTGTGCACCGGTGCTGGAAAAATACTTCAGAAACAGTGGTAGTGCTGCTCCCGGAAGCTCTGTAGGCGACAGTTCGTGCGGGTGGCGTTGCTGCCGTTTACCAGAGGAGGCGCTGAGTAGAGCGTGTGTGGGCAGCTGTGCGCCTGTCTGTTACGAGAACGTTCTTTCTACGCGAGAGCGCGCTGCTTACGGAGGTAGCGCGCGGATGCGTTAAGCATCGCTGTAGCTTGTACTGTTCAACTTGTAGTGTAGCAGGTGTGTATACGTATGCAGCAGTGCTGCTGATATCAGAAAATTGTACCTATGTTGGTAGCGCCCCTTCTGTGCAGCCCGTCTGCTGCAGAAATATAGTGCGGTACCGCAGCGGCACACCGCTGCTTGATTTTGTTATCCGTGAATGCAGAAGGCTGCTGTCGCTGGTGCATGGTCACTGCCGCAGTGTGTGTGTACGTGCCCGCGGTGGAGACGACAACGGCAGCATTCACGCGCCAGCAGTCAGTGAATTGAGACGTGTGTGCGGGGGCAGCATCAGGTCAGCTGCGTCCTGCACACTCGTTGTGGCCGGTTGCCTGGACCAGGGCAGCTCTGAGTCAGGATATCTGTGGCGTATGGTTGTGCCCGAGGGCTGCTGCATTTACTGGGCAGCACTTCTTACAAAGTATATGGTGACAGCAGTGTGGAGTCTGATGCAGCATTGGCACCGAGCGTCGCGCGCCATTTGGGGGCGGCTGTTCATATAGATTAGAGGTGCGTATTGTGCAGCAGCCGGCTGGGCTGCTGCGGGGAGTGCAGTTACAGTAGCACTGTATCCAAGCGGAGACGCGGACACGTCTGTTGTTGACGCTTACGGCAAAAAACCAAAGGCTTGTTTTTGTTCCACCTTTTCAGAGTGACTGACCCAACTTTTCACTGATCCGTGGTCAAGAGAGACAGTTTTTTGCGGCTGTTTTTTCCAGCTCTGAACAGCGGGAGAGGGATTTCTTTCTTGTGCAGGCTGGAACAGCAAGGGTTTCTGCATGCGAATGTCTTCACTGTCACCAGAAAGGCACTTGTTCTTCGAACAAAGGCCGCAGGTAGGTGATCCCTAGTGTGGCCGGCGGCTCGCTGTGTGCACAACTGAAAGAAGCATTTTCCGTGGGGGAAGCCGTCTTGACCGGGTATTCGCCGAGGAAAGAGGCGAGGCACTGTAGCTAGCAGCAGGCGTTCTGAGCCGAGGAAGGCTCCCGAGGGAACGCTGCAACAATTGAAGTAAGACAGGTCTGCAGTGTGATGCATACACCGAGAGGAAGAACGCGATCGGATGTAGCGTGGTGCATGTTTACACACAGGTGCACACATGCCCTTTTTCCATTCTAAGGCGTCTGTGCAGGAGGAATTGGTTTTTCCAGGACGACGATGTGTATCATACCAGTGGAGAGAAGCCGTGAGAAGCAGCATCGTGTGCGGAAAGAAAGAGCAACTTTC
>NW_021147319.1:0-530 GCF_002837175.3 Physeter macrocephalus
ACCTGACAGAGAAACATTGGTGGTGTCGCCGTTTATTAATCCTCGGCAGGCAGAGGCAGCCTCAGCAGCAGCCGTGCGCTTCTGACGCTTCCGCCGCTTTGGTGCAGCCGTGCTGCACATTTGCCACGGCAGGAGAAACAGACAGAGAAGCAGCGGTCGCATCGGGAGAAAAAACTGCTGAAAAAGCCACGGCGAGCCTAGGAGTAGAAGCAGCTGCAGCACAAACGGGAGCGCTAGCAGCAGCGGGGGGCGGCTCAGCAGCAGCCTACGCAACGGGGGCTGCAACAGCAGCAAACGAGGAGCCCAAGCCTGAACAGAGGAGACGGAAACAGCAGGGTCAGGAGAATGTGGGAAGGCTGCAGAATGTATTACGGAGCCTGCCAGCAGCCGCAACAACGAAGCAGAAGCAGGACCTGCCGCAGAAGAAGAGGTGTTTCATAGAGTTTCTCTTGCCCCACAATCTTCGGGCAGGAGAAGAGTTATCGCAGAACCAGCAGCACAGCAAGACTGTTAAAGGGGGGGGTTTTATG
>NW_021147319.1:5731-7903 GCF_002837175.3 Physeter macrocephalus
AGGTAGACGGAGCGGCAAGAAGGAAGAGGGGGAGACGATGGAGTTCTGGGACAGAAAGGAAGCCTTTTCTTTTCGGGACGGAAGAGGGGAGAAGAAGGGACTGTGGTGAACCGTTCGTTTATTTTAGTGTGGGATGCACAGTGACAGTGGAGGGAAATGAAAGAGAGACTCATTCATTAAATGAAGACATCTTAGTAAGTAAAGATGTTTACGAAGACTAACAGAAAGAGGCACACACCTGATGGGGTAAATGATTAGGAGGTTCCATTTGGGGGAAATATGCTGCGGACGCAACCACAGCTGAGTATCATTCATGTGTACTTGTGTGCGTGAAGTCATTCTTATTGGTACCGTATATCTCGAGCTACGGACAAATAAATCTCCCTCTTTTCCTGCCTCCAAACAACCTTAAGTCAAAGCCTAAATGTAGCCGAGCAATTCAGAAATATTCTCACCGACAACCGAAAAAACACCAGATCCCCAAGTCATGTGCACTTAATCGGCGTTCACACCCCACTGTATTTGTGAATATAGAGGTTGTAGAGGAAAGCAATACATAGATCAATATGGACAAGAATTCGTGTATTCATGTGCGTAATAAGGGAATTATATATACATATATATATATATATATATATATATATATATAATGTCGCTGTATACACGTGGACGATGCAGACGTCAGTGTGTAGTTTTGGAGAACCCGGTCAAGCTTGTAGAAGTGACGTCATTACAACGTTTGATTTGGCGACTGCATTTTTGCTTCTTGTAGTCACAGCTTGATACGGATGAACTTGCACATATATATAGACGTACACTCATATACATAAATACTTACGCACCTTGATTTTTTTCGACTGCATATATACCTGTCTCCGTAGAAGGTAATTATATGAAGAGCGTAGGAGAGGTGCTGTCGAGGCCTGTGAAGCATGTTTATCGGTGGTTTTTGATTCTCTGAAGTGACTACCTCATGCGCTAGCCATGGATCCATGTACATGCGGGCAAATGTAAACAAGAAGAGAGCCAGAGAGAATGAAACAGAGGTAGAATGGGAGAGGAAGGAAGCAACCTGTATACGGGTAGCACTAGGAAGGCTCGGACACGAAGGCTGCGGATGGCATGCATACGCGTACATCCACATGTGTGAAACGGCCTGACGGGGAGACTGACTCAGAGAGTCGCAGTGGGTTCTTCGATAAAACGCCACTCCAGTCCCAGGGTATTATCTTTCTGTGCTGCACGAATAAAGCGTGCCGCTGCTGTGCCACGACACAGGACATTCCTTTGCATTCCGAGAGGTCCTCTCTTTCTACAGAACGCAGGTCCGCATTTCACAGTTTTAGTTCTAGTTGTAGAACGATTTAATAGTGTGTTTCTGTGTTAACTTTCCCCTGTTGCTCCTTCCTTCGCAGTTGTGTGCTGCTTTCAAGTACGTACGAATGAACGTACCTAGAGAAAGCACGCGAAGCAAGCGCCTACGTGTCACACATTCCTACTGAGGTAGTTCCGTTTTAGCACCACACCCCCTTTTTTCACGAGAACACGCCGATGTAGGTCAGACATGGCACTAGATGGAAAACAACAATCCTCGTGTCATACGTGCCACACGCACGTCCGTATGCTCGGCCACATATGTATACGTACGTACATGTATTATACACAGAAGAAGTGAATATATTGACTGATAGTATCTTTGACATACGTGTGAATCTAAAGACATACTTGTCTGTGTATGTGTGTGTGTGTGCCTTCGCAGAGAGCTGATATACGTGTTTCCGTCACTGAATCTTTACACGCCCGCGTCTTCCCCGGGCGCACGGAAGAGAACGCGTTGTCATAGGGGGAGCTAACACATCCCACCTCGCTTCCTGGCTTGATAGGAGCCACTTCAACAGGGCGCCGCCCGCGAGTACTTCAACCGTTAGAAGCAACTTTAAATCGGAGGCAACGGGGGCACGTACCACGCATCCGCTAACCCGCGGCTCAGAGCAGCTGTGGCAAGCGAATGACCACATCTCTTTCATGACAGTGTGATTCGCTCGCGGCACCCACTCTTCTGCAGCTACGAGACAGCAAAGCCATTTAAATCCGCTGCGCGACCTTATTCCACTGCGCTGCTACTTGCTTTTCTGCGGGTGTGGATGCTCTCTTTTCGACTCTGCGGCCGCC
>NW_021147319.1:8406-9059 GCF_002837175.3 Physeter macrocephalus
TCGCCAGGCTCTAGCGCGTATACCCGTTTGGCAATACATGGTGGAAGCTTAGTGGATCTACTTAAAAGTATCCATAGTACCGCTCCTTCAAGATGGAAGGTAAACAGTATTAAATGTGAGGGCGTATATATTCCTTTATATGCACGTGTGTATATATATGCATACGATGCCCACCAAGCAAGCATATTTACCAGCGCATGCAAGGGTACCTTTTAGCTTTACAGTACACGCAGTGTCTCAGGCGACTATATCTGTCCGCCCTACGTGAGCACTTTTTCACCCTACATTTGCATACATCCGTTTTAAAACGTGAATATCCTCGGAACATCTTGTAACATATAAAAACATCCCCAGCTCCAAATGAACAGGAGTAGTGGTGATCGTCTGGTGATTCGGTTGCCTGTTGCTCTTCAGTGCTTATGGTCGTCAGCACCGTATCATCGTTGCTACGATGTTGCAACGTATCATCCGCATATACTCTACCGCTTGTTACAGTGGCAACCTCCCGGCCTCGCGCTGGTGTCCTTGCTGCTGTTGATGCGCGGTCGCCGCGGTAAATTGCCGGAGCGGGACGGCTAAAGTGTATATACTGCCTGTTGCGCAACAGCGAACCGCTCTCGAGCGAAGTCCAGATATTCACTTGTGAACCAAAA
>NW_021147319.1:14182-14838 GCF_002837175.3 Physeter macrocephalus
TTTCAACGTTCAGATACCAGTGTTCAGATGTACACGTCCAGAGATAGATGTTTGTATATCTTGCTTTATTTGTCTCCAGACATGCGTGGACGTCTCTGTCTCGCGCAGTATCTGCGTCTCTCCTGCCCTTTTCTTGTGCAAGCGCCCAAACAGCTGTACAATGGAAACTTTATTTGGCAGCAGCGATGGTTGTGCAAGGCTTCAGAAACTTTGCTGCATCCGTATACCTGCTGCTGTTGCCGCCACTCAGCTTCGCTGCTTGCACACGCTTTCACTCCGCGCCTGCTACACGGGCAGCCACCGTTCTGGCGTGAAGCCCAGTGTGTAAATCATCCAAGTGCAGCTGACCGCGCTTGCTGATCCGTGCTGTTTTGACAATTTCTTTTTTCGTGTATGCACCTGAGGTGTGCTGTCTGGTAGATTCGGATGTGCATTCGACCGGCACCCCCCTGTTTTGTTGTTCTCCTGCGTGCTTCTGATATTTCTGCAGTCATTTTTTGTTTTCCGCAGTTGGGGAGGCAGTTTCCTATGAATTTCGTGATCCTTACTGTGATCACTGCCGGATTTGCAATGCTCATCTGTCTGGGAGGAGCAGGATCAAGCAATTATGCCTTCTTCCTTGCTTGCGGAATCACAGGCGTAGTCGTTATTGCTCT
>NW_021147324.1:0-2612 GCF_002837175.3 Physeter macrocephalus
GCCTGCTGGACCCATACTAAAAACACAATATCATGGGATCACCGTCACGCAGTGTGCACTACGTCGGCAGTCCATTCGTCGTACCACCCCAGAGCATTCGAGTCGAGCACTTTGTGTTCTCAGCAATGTCTAACAATGGACGAGCAGAATTGAGTACTAATGTGTCACGCTACGATCTGTCGGCACGCCTGCGGTTTGCGCGTTCAACCTTTTTTACCCTTGCGTGTCACCAGCGTGCTTCCTTTCAATACATGTTACAGTCAGATCCTAGGTTGGATTCTGCCATCACGAGTCACGATGGCGCACGCCTCCGTGGCTGTACCTCTGGCTGCCACCTGCACGTTCTCTGTACCGTCGAACAGGAGGAAACAAGGAGATTCCATGAACTTACTCTCCCCTGTAAAGGCGCGCCCCCGGCGAAGCACACCGGCACGTCCGTGGGCACGTGGCCGCCAAACCAGAGACCAGAACACACCCTCGCGACGTCCGTCAGTGAGCCGATTATCTCCTACCTCCGGATTCAAAATGCATTCCCCTCCGCCTTGTCATACAACCCTTCACCTTCTGCCGTCTAAACGCCTAAAATTATATTGATCCATCACGCGAGGTTTATGTCTTCACGGGACACTGCAGTGGACACATAGACAAATGCTCACATGGTGGGCGGGCCCCGCCTCGTACAAGACCAAGTGACCCATCGGCAGGATTCACCTCTCACTCAATCTCCACACCCTCTCCGCGTGGACAAAAATACAAGCGACATTCCCACAAGTCGCCGCGCGCGACACAGTTCTCAGTGAGCATACCTGGCGGTCGCGCACCATCAAAACAGGAATTCCTCCGTCAGGTAAGGGAACGGTATTGTCCCCCGTAGACGAGATCGGGATGCCTACAGCTCTACGCAAAAACCAGCGGCCACTGTACCATACACGCCATTGCCTCCAAGACGACACAATATCCACGGTTTGAGTTAGCTCACACGGAGTCCCCGTGATTCTCTGAGAATGTCACCAATGCCTACAATTCAATCCCCCACCATCCATATGCTCCTATGAATCATCTCACCTCCTTCGACCAAGGCCGTCGATATTGAATGACCATCCTAATTCTCCACCATGCTTCACCGTCCCCGTCATTCTTCCGGCACCACCACGCGTGCGGATCTATCTCCCCAAACACGCACAAATTGTATTCAAACGGCTCCTCCAAGCATGTTTCTCCGACAACACAACACAATGGATTCATCCTCCCCTGTTATCCATAATCTCATTTCTACACCGCCCCGCACTACAGCACCGAGAGCCGCATTCCTTCTCCGCTTCATAACTGACACGAAGCCCTGCCCGTCCAACGACGTCCTGCGCTTCCAGATCGTGTGCGCCATGCATGCCAATGGCTGCAGACCCACGCACCGTATCCCTTGCCTCTACCTCGCATTACACCAGGCGACACTACGCCACTGCCGCATACGGCGAATACGGGCGCCTGCAAAGAGCCTGTGTCCAGGTCTCTTGTCACCTGACGTTTTCTCAGATGCTCCCGCGCCCCTGCAATTACAGAACGTTTCCCGTCGCACACGGTAGACTCGCCAACATCGAGATGCTCACCGCGCATCCATGAGGTCCTGTAAAAGCTACATTGCCTCCGCAGGCACGTTTGCATTTGTAATATCGAATGGCGACACTGGTCTGTGGTGGCTGAGCCATGCCTGCTGGACCCATACTAAAAACACAATATCATGGGATCACCGTCACGCACTGTGCCCTACGTCGGCAGTCCATTCTTCATACCACCCCAGGGCTTTCGAGTCGAGCACTTTGTGTTCTCAGCAATGTCCAACAATGGACGGGCAAAATCGAGTACTAATGTGTCAGGCTACAGTCTATCGGCACCCCTGCGGTTTGCGCCTTCCACCTCTTTTATCTTTACGTGTCACCAGCGTGCTTCCTTTCAACACACGTTACAGTCAGATCCTACGTTGGATTCTGCCATCACGAGTCACGAAGGCGCCGGCCTGTGTGGCTGTACCTCTGGCTGCCACATGCACGTTCTCTGTACCGTCGAGCAGGAGGAAAGAAGGAGATTCCATGAACTCACTGATAGCTGTGAAGGGGCGCACCCCCCGGAAAGCAGTCCGGCACATCCGCGGGCACGTGGCCGCCAAATCAGAGACCAGAACACACCCTGGCAACGTCCGTCAGTGAGCCGATTATCTCGTGCCACCGGATTCATAACCCATTTTCCTCCGCCTTGTCATACAACCCTTCACCTTCTGCCGTCTGAACGCCTAAAATTATACTGATCCATCACGCGAGGCTTTTTGTCTTCACGGACACTGCAGTGGACACATAGAAAAATGCTCACATGGTGGGCGGGCCCCGCTTCGTACAAGACCAAGTGACCCATCGGCAGGATTCACCACTCACTCAATCTCCACACCCTCTCCGCGTGGATAAAAATACAAGCGACATTCCTACAAGTCGCCGCGCGCGATACAGTTCTCAGTGAGCATACCTGGCGGTCGCCCCCCATCACAAACAGGAGTTCCTCCGTCAGGTAAGGGAACGGTATTGTCCCCCGGAGACGAGATCGGGATGCCTACAGCTCTACGC
>NW_021147324.1:5281-7163 GCF_002837175.3 Physeter macrocephalus
TGTAAAGGCTACTTGGCCTCCGCAGGCACGTTTGCATTTGTAATGTCGAACCGTGCGTCTGGTCTGTGGTGGCTGAGCCATGCCTGCTGAACCCACACTAAAAACACAATATCATGGGATCACCGTCACGCAGCGTGCCCTACGTCGGCAGTCCATTCTTCATACCACCCCAGAGCATTCGAGTCGAGCATTTTGGGTTCTCAGCAAAGTCCAACAATGGACGAGCAACATCGAGAACTGATGTGTAACGCTACGATCTATCGGCACGCCTGCGGTTTGCACGTTCCACCTTTTTTACCTTTACGTGTCACCAGCGTGCTTCCTTTCAATACACGTTACAGTCAGATCCTAGGTTGGATTCTGCCATCACGAGTCACGATGGCGCAGGCCTCCGTGGCTGTACCTCTGGCTGCCACATGCACTTTCCCTGTACCGTCAAACACGAGGAAACAAGGAGATTCCATTAACTTACTATCCCCTGTAAAGGCGCGCAACCCCCGGAAAGCACTCCGCCACGTCCCTGGGCACGTGGACGCCAAATCGGAGACCACAACACACCCTCGCGACGTCCGTCATTGAGCCGATTATCTCCTGCGTCCGGATTCAAAACGCATTCCCCTCCGCCTTGTCATACTACCCTTCACCTTCTGCCGCCTGAACACCTAAAATTGTACTGATCCATCACGCAAGGTTTATGTCTTCACGGGCCAGTGCAGTGGACACATAGACAAATGCTCACATGATGGGCGGGCCCCGCCTCGTACAAGACCAAGTGACCCATCGGCAGGATTAACCTCTCACTGAATCTCCACACTTTCTCCGCATGGATAAAAATACAAGCGACATTCCTACAAGTCGCCGCGCGCCATACAGTTCTCAGTGAGCATACCTGGCGGTCGCCCCCCATCACAAACCGGAATTCCTCCGTCAGGTAAGGGAACGATATTGTCCCCCGTAGACGAGATCGGGATGCCTACAGCTCTACGCAAAAACCAGCGGCCACTGTACCATACACGCCATTGCCTCCAAGACGACACAATATCCACGGTTTGAGTTAGCTCACACGGAGTCCCCGTGATTAGCTGAGAATGTCACCAATGTCTACAATTCAACCCCCCATCATTCAGGTGGTCCTATGCATCATCTCACCTCCTTCGACAAAGGCCGTCGATATTGAATAAAGATCTTAATTTTCTACCATACTACATCGTCCCCGTCATTCTTCCGGCACCACCACGCGTGCGGATCTATCTCCCCAAACACGCACAAATTGTATTCAAACGGCTCCTCCCAGCATGTTTCTCCGACAACACAACACAATAGATCCATCCTCCCCTGTTATCCATAATCTCATTTCTACACCGCCCCGCACTACAGCACCGAGAGCCGGATTCCTTGTCCATTTCATAACCGACACGAAGCCCTGCTCGTCCAACGACGTCCTGCGCTTCCAGATCGTGTGCGCCATGCATGCCAGTGGCTGCAGACCCACGCACCGTATCCCTTGCCTCTACCTCGCATTACACCAGGCGACACTACGCCACTGCCGCATACGGCGAATACGGGCGCCTGCAAAGAGCCTGTGTCCAGGTCTCTTGTCACCTGACGTTTTCTCAGATGCTCCCGCGCCCCTGCAATTACAGAACGTTTCCCGTCGCACACGGTAGACTCGCCAACATCGAGATGCTCACCGCGCATCCAGTAGGTCCTGTAAAAGCTACGTGGCCTCCGCAGGCACGTTTGCATTTGTAATGTTGAATGGCGCCACTGGTCTGTGGTGGCTGAGCCATGCCTGCTGGACCCATACTAAAAACACAATATCATGGGATCACCGTCACGCAGCGTGCCCTACGTCGGCAGTCCATTCTTCATACCACCCCAG
>NW_021147324.1:14342-14806 GCF_002837175.3 Physeter macrocephalus
ACGGCGAATACGGGCGCCTGCAAAGAGCCTGTGTCCAGGTCTCTTGTCACTTCACGTTTTCTCAGATGTTCCGCGCCCCTGCAATTACAGGACGTTTCCCGTCGCATACGGTAGACTCGCCAACATCGAGATGCTCACCGCGCATCCAGTACGTCCTGTAAAAGCTACATGGCCTCCGCAGGCACGTTTGCATTTGTAATATCGAATGGCGCCACTGGTCTGTGGTGGCTGAGCCATGCCTGCTGGACCCATACTAAAAACACAATATCATGGGATCACCGTCACGCAGTGTGCCCTACGTCGGCAGTCGATTCTTCATACCACGCCAGAGCATTCGAATCGAGCACTTTGTGTTCTCAGCAAAGTCCAACAATGGACGGGCGAAATTGAATACTAGTGTGTCATGCTACGGTCTATCGGCACGCCTGCGGTTTGCGCGTTCCACCTTTTTTACCTTTACGTGT
>NW_021147326.1:0-14339 GCF_002837175.3 Physeter macrocephalus
CATTCAGGCCACGAGCTGTGATGAATGTTGTTAGCTGCTCCCCAAATCATTCTATTCCCCCCCCGTTTCCTGTAAATAGGTCTTTCCGAAACATGACTCACAATCAATCAAGTCACAGAACCTAAGGGGCACCCAGCTGAAAAATTCCAACCCTGGCTTCTCAGGAGCTCTGTGGCCTACCTGCCAGGTAAACTTAACTCACGTGGCACAAGGTGGCCATCCCTGGTTTCTCATCAACATGATGGCAGGCACAAACCTCCTTTTTTTTCCGTTTTGTATTTAAGTTACTCGTTGAAACAACTGCACAAATATGACTAAGATATAAAATCAGGCGTCTTCTGCTCCCAGTGCCTACGAATCAATGATTTTATTCTACCGTCCTTACAATTTGTCATTTTGGTTGATATTTCTCTTGAATGCATCTTTCAATAGTTTAACAATGGAACATTCATTTAGGTTGTTCCAGACCCAGCCTTTAGTGGTAAAGGTGTTGTTGTTATATTTCTACTGGGTTTCCTTTAAAAATTATTATCCTATTTAACTGGAATAAGTCAATTCTATAGGCATTTATCTTAGGATATTGATGAAATCAATACCTAGAGGGCAGGCGTACAAGTTGACTGGACTTGAGAACCTCTATAAGCACAATTAAGTATAACTATTATCTGTATGTTATGCAAAGTACATGCCGAGTGAGATTCTCCGACTCTTTTTCACAGTCTACCCCTCAACCCTGTGAAAAAGGGAATATTTCTTGCCATCTCAGTAAACAAATGATGTCACAGTCACCAGCACTTGCAGCCCTCCAGTGTGAGCAGGGGGACGCTGAGCAACTCAAGATATGGAAATACAGAATGCTGGCCCCAGCGAGCTGAGGTGCATATCAAAGGAAGGATTTCAGTGAGCCCAGACTCTGGCACCTTGCCATACAAAGAAAAGCGCTGCATCCCTCACCTTGGGAGAGCTGGTTTCCCTTAGTTAACAATCACCTTTGCACGTTCCCCATTAGCGGCGCCAGTCCCCCGCCCTCCCCCCTCCCCCCAGTACTTTAGCTCAGGGAGGAAGGAGCACAGAGGGGTCGGCTGAATAAGGGGCCTGCGAGCCTTGGAAGGAGTTTTCGGCCTCAGCCGGCCCCTGTGCCTCCCTTGCCCCGTTTCCCCTCAGGACGCTCAGCCCGAGCCCCTCCCCACGCCCCCCAGGCCCCGCGAGCCACGCCGAGGGCAGGGGCGAGAGGAGAGACCGAAGTTCCCCGGGACCAGACGCTGGGGGCCGCTCTTTCTGCACAGCAGCGGCGGGTGGCAGCGAACCCCTGCCCCTCAGAAACTGGTCTTGCTCGGCAGCCCGTGCACCGGCCCAGTTGCAGGGTCGGCGCCCACTTACCCGGCCCGCCGTCCCCACGACTGTCGCGTCGCGGCTTCGTCCGCCGGGGCCCCTCCAGAGCCGGCAGCCTCAGTGAGGCCGCGCTCCCCTCGGGCTCCGGGGCAGGTCCGTGACGGCGGAGGGAAGAGACCCCAAGCTGGGAGTTCCAGCTCTGCCAAAACGCGGGCTCAGTTCTGGGCGCACGGGGTGGGGCTTCTCTGCCCTGAGGCCTTCCGGGAGGGAGGGGGGCGCCCGGGGCAGGAGCCGCCAGCAGCGCAGGGCCCCGTCCGGGGTCCTGGAGGGGCGGCCCGTCCTGGAGCCCCGCCCACTGTGGCCGCAGCCCATGCCTTTTTCCTGGAATCCTACACAAAAATGTGAGAAAGATACACAGTCTATAGTAAATATTCACAAATGATTGTTGCTGCTGTGCTTACTCTGCTATTAAAGGTGTAAAATCCATAAAACACTTTCAGTTCAAAATTCAATATGAATTTTTACCTTTCTAATTATGTCTCTGCTATTCACAATTGTCCTGAAGGAATCAGAGACCGTGACATCACTAGTTGAAAATGAGCTTGTTAAAAAAATAAAACTCAGGCCCACCGAACCTACTGAATCACAATCTGCACTTTTACAATCTCTCCAGTGTACTTGTATACCCCTGAATAGTTGAAAGGTACATTTCTACCTCGACATGTCTTCTCTGTCTGAGAAATACACACATTTTCTCCAGTTTGATATAAATAAAACACTCAACAATGCATATGCCTATTTTGAAACCATCATTTTATCATTTCTTTTCCAGATAAGTATAGTCTCTATACTGGTTTTGTGGATCACATGCCATACTCCGTTCTTGCAGTTCGAAATAAGGTAGAGAAAGTTACTTTGTAAATATATAAACATACATATAGATATATATATATATATATATATATATATATATATGAGTGAATAATTGAAGACACTCTTGTAAATCAAAACCAGTTCTCTTAACTTGCTGTTTTCTTCTTGGGTCACATTATGAACTCTTCCCGTGGCCACACAGCATGTGTACTTTTAATTTCAGGGACTGCTGACATTCCAGGATGTGGCCATCGATTTCTCTCAAGAGGAGTGAGAATGCCTGGACCACGATCAGTGGGAATTATACAGGGATGTGATGTGAGAGAAGTATAGGAACGTGCTGTCCTCGGGTGAGGATACCGTCCTTCCAGAATTCCTTATCCAACCAGAGGGTTTAGAGTCCTTCATTTGTAGAATGTCTCCTGGAATCTTGTGCTTCCTACAATAGGGTTCCAGATTGCAACGTTTCAGGATAGATTGGGAGTTTGTGGGTATAATTTATCTTATTCTTTTTAAATTGCAGCCTCCCTTTTAACATACTTTGTAACTGCTTGGGATGTGTCTATATGAACTGTGTACTATTGCTTCCGTTAGAGTCCTTACGATATTTTATTGTCTTATTTTCTGTAACAATTTTCCATGGTTTCTTTGGGCTTAAGGTATATTCAAAGAAAGACTGCGATTCTGGGACTCCCCTGGTGATGCAGGGGTTGAGAATCTGCCTGCCATGGCAGGGGACATGGGTTCGAGCCCTGGTCCGGGAAGGTCCCACATGCCGCGGAGCAGATAAGCCCATGCGCCACAACTACTGAGCCTGCAGGCCACAACTACTGAAGCCCGCACGCATAGAGCCGGTGCTCCACAACAAGCGCAACAAGAGAATCCACCGCGATGAGAAGCCCGCGCACCGCTACACGGACTAGCCCCAACTCGCCACAACTAGAGAAAGCCCGCACGTAGCAACGAAGACCCAACGCCGACAAAAATTCATTCATTCATTAAATATTTTTAAAAAGTACTATATCCTTCTGTACAACTTCCCTGGGAAGAACAGAGAGATGGCGTGGCAGAGTGAGAAAGAACAATATTTAGTGCACATCTCTCATGCAGCTGCTCTGCTGGCTCAGATAGATTTATCCCCACTTTACAAAGGAGGAAGTAAGTTCAGAGAGGTTTCGTAATTTTCCCAAAGCCAAACAGCTCTTCAGTGGCAGAACCAAGTTCTGAACCAAGTCTGTTACCTGCAAAGCCTGAGTCCTCTTCACAACCAAACTCAATTAATATCTACATTTATCGAATTACATTGCAACCTGGGGAGTTCTTGGCACAATCCTGAAGAAGAGTGAGAAAGAAAGAAACTGCATTGTTCCTACAGTCAACCGAAATTTTTGGAGCAGCTGCTAGATGCCTGGCCCTTTTTGGGGTTCAGCAGTGATCAGGACGGGAAGAGTCCTGCTTCCATGAGCCACGTCGTGGGGAGGAGAGACGGGTGCAACTTGGGTGAGGGATTTCACCTTGCTGGGCCTCTGTTTTCCCATCTGGAAAATGGGATGGGTGTTCCTCATTTTCTGGGATTGTCCAGCCCTCACATTCTCTGATTCCATAAGAAGCATTTGTTTCCCTGGTTCTGTAAAATTCATTCAGGCCATGAGCTGTGATGAATGTTGTTAGCTGCTCCCCAAATCACTCTATTCCCCCCCCGTTTCCTGTAAATAGGTCTTCCCGAAACATGACTCACAATCAATCAAGTCACAGAACCTAAGGGGCACCCAGATGAAAAATTCCAACCCTGGCTTCTCAGGAGCTCTGTGGCCTAGCTGCCAGGTAAACTTAACTCACGTGGCACAAGGTGGCCATCCCTGGTTTCTCATCAACATGATGGCAGGCACAAACCTCCTTTTGTTTCCATTTTGTATTTAAGTTGCTCGTTGAAACAACTGCACAAATATGACTAAGATATAAAATCAGGCGTCTTCTGCTCCCAGTGCCTACGAATCAATGATTTTATTCTACCGTCCTTACAATTTGTCATTTTGGTTGATATTTCTCTTGAATGCATCTTTCAATAGTTTAACAATGGAACATTCATTTAGGTTGTTCCAGACCCAGCCTTTAGTGGTAAAGGTGTTGTTGTTATATTTCTACTGGGTTTCCTTTAAAAATTATTATCCTATTTAACTGGAATAAGTCAATTCTATAGGCATTTATCTTAGGATATTGATGAAATCAATACCTAGAGGGCAGGCGTACAAGTTGACTGGACTTGAGAACCTCTATAAGCACAATTAAGTATAACTATTATCTGTATGTTATGCAAAGTACATGCCGAGTGAGATTCTCCGACTCTTTTTCACAGTCTACCCCTCAACCCTGTGAAAAAGGGAATATTTCTTGCCATCTCAGTAAACAAATGATGTCACAGTCACCAGCACTTGCAGCCCTCCAGTGTGAGCAGGGGGACGCTGAGCAACTCAAGATATGGAAATACAGAATGCTGGCCCCAGCGAGCTGAGGTGCATATCAAAGGAAGGATTTCAGTGAGCCCAGACTCTGGCACCTTGCCATACAAAGAAAAGCGCTGCATCCCTCACCTTGGGAGAGCTGGTTTCCCTTAGTTAACAATCACCTTTGCACGTTCCCCATTAGCGGCGCCAGTCCCCCGCCCTCCCCCCTCCCCCCAGTACTTTAGCTCAGGGAGGAAGGAGCACAGAGGGGTCGGCTGAATAAGGGGCCTGCGAGCCTTGGAAGGAGTTTTCGGCCTCAGCCGGCCCCTGTGCCTCCCTTGCCCCGTTTCCCCTCAGGACGCTCAGCCCGAGCCCCTCCCCACGCCCCCCAGGCCCCGCGAGCCACGCCGAGGGCAGGGGCGAGAGGAGAGACCGAAGTTCCCCGGGACCAGACGCTGGGGGCCGCTCTTTCTGCACAGCAGCGGCGGGTGGCAGCGAACCCCTGCCCCTCAGAAACTGGTCTTGCTCGGCAGCCCGTGCACCGGCCCAGTTGCAGGGTCGGCGCCCACTTACCCGGCCCGCCGTCCCCACGACTGTCGCGTCGCGGCTTCGTCCGCCGGGGCCCCTCCAGAGCCGGCAGCCTCAGTGAGGCCGCGCTCCCCTCGGGCTCCGGGGCAGGTCCGTGACGGCGGAGGGAAGAGACCCCAAGCTGGGAGTTCCAGCTCTGCCAAAACGCGGGCTCAGTTCTGGGCGCACGGGGTGGGGCTTCTCTGCCCTGAGGCCTTCCGGGAGGGAGGGGGGCGCCCGGGGCAGGAGCCGCCAGCAGCGCAGGGCCCCGTCCGGGGTCCTGGAGGGGCGGCCCGTCCTGGAGCCCCGCCCACTGTGGCCGCAGCCCATGCCTTTTTCCTGGAATCCTACACAAAAATGTGAGAAAGATACACAGTCTATAGTAAATATTCACAAATGATTGTTGCTGCTGTGCTTACTCTGCTATTAAAGGTGTAAAATCCATAAAACACTTTCAGTTCAAAATTCAATATGAATTTTTACCTTTCTAATTATGTCTCTGCTATTCACAATTGTCCTGAAGGAATCAGAGACCGTGACATCACTAGTTGAAAATGAGCTTGTTAAAAAAATAAAACTCAGGCCCACCGAACCTACTGAATCACAATCTGCACTTTTACAATCTCTCCAGTGTACTTGTATACCCCTGAATAGTTGAAAGGTACATTTCTACCTCGACATGTCTTCTCTGTCTGAGAAATACACACATTTTCTCCAGTTTGATATAAATAAAACACTCAACAATGCATATGCCTATTTTGAAACCATCATTTTATCATTTCTTTTCCAGATAAGTATAGTCTCTATACTGGTTTTGTGGATCACATGCCATACTCCGTTCTTGCAGTTCGAAATAAGGTAGAGAAAGTTACTTTGTAAATATATAAACATACATATAGATATATATATATATATATATATATATATATATATGAGTGAATAATTGAAGACACTCTTGTAAATCAAAACCAGTTCTCTTAACTTGCTGTTTTCTTCTTGGGTCACATTATGAACTCTTCCCGTGGCCACACAGCATGTGTACTTTTAATTTCAGGGACTGCTGACATTCCAGGATGGTCAGGCGTACAAGTTGATTGGACTTGAGAACCTCTATAAGCACAATTAAGTATATCTATTATCCGTATGTTATGCAAAGTACATGCCGAGTGAGATTCTCCGACTCTTTTTCACAGTCTACCCCTCAACCCTGTGAAAAAGGGAATATTTCTTGCCATCTCAGTAAACAAATGATGTCACAGTCACCAGAACTTGCAGCCCTCCAGTGTGAGCAGGGGGGCGCTGAGCAACTCAAGATATGGAAATACAGAATGCTGGCCCCAGCGAGCTGAGGTGCATATCAAAGGAAGGATTTCAGTGAGCCCAGACTCTGGCACCTTGCCATACAAAGAAAAGCGCTGCATCCCTCACCTTGGGAGAGCTGGTTTCCCTTAGTTAACAATCACCTTTGCACGTTCCCCATTAGCGGCGCCAGTCCCCCGCCCTCCCCCCTCCCCCCAGTACTTTAGCTCAGGGAGGAAGGAGCACAGAGGGGTCGGCTGAATAAGGGGCCTGCGAGCCTTGGAAGGAGTTTTCGGCCTCAGCCGGCCCCTGTGCCTCCCTTGCCCCGTTTCCCCTCAGGACGCTCAGCCCGAGCCCCTCCCCACGCCCCCCAGGCCCCGCGAGCCACGCCGAGGGCAGGGGCGAGAGGAGAGACCGAAGTTCCCCGGGACCAGACGCTGGGGGCCGCTCTTTCTGCACAGCAGCGGCGGGTGGCAGCGAACCCCTGCCCCTCAGAAACTGGTCTTGCTCGGCAGCCCGTGCACCGGCCCAGTTGCAGGGTCGGCGCCCACTTACCCGGCCCGCCGTCCCCACGACTGTCGCGTCGCGGCTTCGTCCGCCGGGGCCCCTCCAGAGCCGGCAGCCTCAGTGAGGCCGCGCTCCCCTCGGGCTCCGGGGCAGGTCCGTGACGGCGGAGGGAAGAGACCCCAAGCTGGGAGTTCCAGCTCTGCCAAAACGCGGGCTCAGTTCTGGGCGCACGGGGTGGGGCTTCTCTGCCCTGAGGCCTTCCGGGAGGGAGGGGGGCGCCCGGGGCAGGAGCCGCCAGCAGCGCAGGGCCCCGTCCGGGGTCCTGGAGGGGCGGCCCGTCCTGGAGCCCCGCCCACTGTGGCCGCAGCCCATGCCTTTTTCCTGGAATCCTACACAAAAATGTGAGAAAGATACACAGTCTATAGTAAATATTCACAAATGATTGTTGCTGCTGTGCTTACTCTGCTATTAAAGGTGTAAAATCCATAAAACACTTTCAGTTCAAAATTCAATATGAATTTTTACCTTTCTAATTATGTCTCTGCTATTCACAATTGTCCTGAAGGAATCAGAGACCGTGACATCACTAGTTGAAAATGAGCTTGTTAAAAAAATAAAACTCAGGCCCACCGAACCTACTGAATCACAATCTGCACTTTTACAATCTCTCCAGTGTACTTGTATACCCCTGAATAGTTGAAAGGTACATTTCTACCTCGACATGTCTTCTCTGTCTGAGAAATACACACATTTTCTCCAGTTTGATATAAATAAAACACTCAACAATGCATATGCCTATTTTGAAACCATCATTTTATCATTTCTTTTCCAGATAAGTATAGTCTCTATACTGGTTTTGTGGATCACATGCCATACTCCGTTCTTGCAGTTCGAAATAAGGTAGAGAAAGTTACTTTGTAAATATATATATATATATATATATATATATATATATGAGTGAATAATTGAAGACACTCTTGTAAATCAAAACCAGTTCTCTTAACTTGCTGTTTTCTTCTTGGGTCACATTATGAACTCTTCCCGTAGCCACACGGCATGTGTACTTTTAATTTCAGCGACTGCTGACATTCCAGGATGTGGCCATCGATTTCTCTCAAGAGGAGTGAGAATGCCTGGACCACGATCAGTGGGAATTACACAGGGATGTGATGTGAGAGAAGTATAGGAACCTGCTGTCCTTGGGTGAGGATACCGTCCTTCCAGAATTCCTTATCCAAACAGAGGGTTTAGAGTCCTTCATTTGTAGAATGTCTCCTGGAATCTTGTGCTTCCTACAATAGGGTTCCAGATTGCAACGTCTCAGGACAGATTGGGAGTTTCTGGGTATAATTTATCTTATTCTTTTGAAATTGCAGCCTCCCTTTTAACATACTTTGTAACTGCTTGCGTTGTGTCTATATGAACTGTGTACTATTGCTTCTGTTAGAGTCCTTACGATATTTTATTGTTTTGTTTTCTGTAACAATTTTCCGTGGTTTCTTTGGGCTTAAGGTATATTCAAAGGAAGACTGCGATTCTGGGACTTCCCTGGTGATGCAGGGGTTGAGAATCTGCCTGCCATGGCAGGGGACATGGGTTCGAGCCCTGGTCCGGGAAGGTCCCACATGCCGCGGAGCAGCTAAGCCCATGCGCCACAACTACTGAGCCTGCAGGCCACAACTACTGAAGCCCGCACGCATAGAGCCGGTGCTCCACAACAAGCGCAACAAGAGAATCCACCGCGATGAGAAGCCCGCGCACCGCTACACGGACTAACCCCCACTCGCTGCAACTACAGAAAGCCCGCACGTAGCAACGAATACCCAACGCCGACAAAAATTCATTCATTCATTAAATATTTTTAAAAAGTACTATATCCTTCTGTACAACTTCCCTGGGAAGAACAGAGAGATGGCGTGGCAGAGTGAGAAAGAACAATATTTAGTGCACATCTCTCATGCAGCTGCTCTGCTGGCTCAGATAGATTTATCCCCACTTTACAAAGGAGGAAGTAAGTTCAGAGAGGTTTCGTAATTTTCCCAAAGCCAAACAGCTCTTCAGTGGCAGAACCAAGTTCTGAACCAAGTCTGTTACCTTCAAAGCCTGAGTCCTCTTCACAACCAAACTCAATTAATATCTACATTTATCGAATTACATTGCAACCTGGGGAGTTCTTGGCACAATCCTGAAGAAGAGTGAGAAAGAAAGAAACTGCATTGTTCCTACAGTCAACCGAAATTTTTGGAGCAGCTGCTAGATGCCTGGCCCTTTTTGGGGTTCAGCAGTGGTCAGGACGGGAAGAGTCCTGCTTTCATGAGCCACGTCGTTGGGAGGAGAGACGGGTGCAACTTGGGTGGGGGATTTCACCTTGCTGGGCCTCTGTTTTCCCATCTGGAAAATGGGATGGGTGTTCCTCATTTTCTGGGATTGTCCAGCCCTCACATTCTCTGATTCCATAAGAAGCATTTGTTTCCCTGGTTCTGTAAAATTCATTCAGGCCATGAGCTGTGATGAATGTTGTTAGCTGCTCCCCAAATCACTCTATCCCCCTTTTTCCTGCGATCAGGTCTTTCCCGAAACATGACTCACAATCAGTCAAGTCACACAACCTAAGGGGCAGCCAGATGAAAAATTCCAACCCTGGCTTCTCAGGACCTCTGCGGATTACCTGCCAGGGAAACTTAACTCACCTGGCACAAGGTGGCCATCCCTGGTTTCTCATCAACATGATGGCAGACACAAACCTCCTTGTTTTTCCATTTTGTCTTTAAGTTACTCGTTGAAACAACTGCACAAATAAGACTAAGATATAAAATCAGTCATCTTCTGCCCCCAGTGCCTACGAATAAATGATTTTATTCTGCCGCCCTTACTATTTGCCATTTTTGTTGCTATTTCTATTGAATGCATCTTTCAATAGTTTAACAATGGAACATTCATTTAGGTTGTTCCAGACCCAGCCTTTAGTGGTAAAGGTTTTGTTGTTATATTTCTATTGCGTTTCCTTTAAAAATTATTATCCTATTTAACTGGATTAAGTCAATTGTATACGCATTTATCTTAAGATGTTGATGAAATCAATACCTAGAGGGCAGGCGTCCAAGTGGATGGGACTTGAGAACCTCTATTAGCACAATTAAGTATAACTATTATGTATAGGTTACGCAAAGTACATGCCGAGTGAGATTCTCCGGCTGTTTTTCACTGTCTGCCCCTCAAGCCTGTGAGAAACGGAATATTGTTTGCCATCTCAGTAAACAAAAGATGTCACAGTCATCAGCACTTGAAGCCCTCCAGTGTGAGGCAGAGGGCGCTGAGGAAATTAGGATACGCAAATACCGAATGCTGCTCCCAGACAGCTGAGGTGCATATCAAAGGAAGGTTTTCAGTGAGCCAGACTCCTGCACCTTGCCATACAAAGAAAAGCGCTGCATCCCTCACCTTGAGAGAGCTGGTTTTCCTTAGTTAACAATCACCTTTGGACTTTACCCATTAGCGGCGCCAGTCCCCCGCCCTGCCCCCTCCCCCCAGTATTTTAGCTCAGGGAGGAAAGAGCACAGATGGGCTCGGCTAAATAAGGGGCCTGCGAGCCTCGGGAGGAGTTTTCGGCCACAGCAGGAACCTGCGCCTCCCTTGCCCCTTTTCCCCTCAGGACGCTCAGCCCGAGCCCCTCCCCACGCCCCCCAGGCCCAGCGAGCCACGCCAAGGGCAGGGGCGAGAGGAGGGACGGAAGTTCCCCGGGACCAGAAGCTGGGGGCCGCTCTTTCTGCACAGCAGCGGCGGGTGGCATTGAAGCCCTCTCTCTCAAAACTGGTCTTGCGTGGCAGCCCGGTCACCGGCCCAGGCTCATGGACAGCGCCTACTTACTCGGCCCGCCGTCCCCACGACTGTTGTGTCATGGCTTCCTCCGCCGGGGCCCCTCCAGAGCAGGCAGCCTCAGTGAGGCCGGACTCCCCTCGGGCTCCGAGGCAGGTCCGTGACGGCGCAGGGAAGAGACACCAAGCTGGGAGTTCCAGCTCTGCTGAAACGCGGGCTCAGTTCTGGGAGCACGGGGTGGGGCTTCTCTGCCCTGAGGCCTTCCGGGAGGATGGGGGCGCACGGGGCAGGAGCCGCCAGCAGCGCAGGGCCCCATCGGCGGTCCTGGAGGGGTGGCCCTGTCTGGGGCCCTGCCCACTGTGGCCGCAGCCCAGGCCTTTTTCCTGGAATTCTACACAAAAATGTTAGAAAGCTACACAGTCTATAGTAAATATTCACAAATAATTGTTGCTGCTGTGCTTACTATCCTATTAAAGGTGTAAAATCCATAAAACACTAAGTTCAAAGTTCAATATGAATTTTTACCTTTCTAATTATGTCTCTGCTATTCACAATTGTCCTAAATGAATCAGAGACCGTGATATCACTAGTTTAAAATGAGCTTGTTAAAGATATAAAACTCAGGCCCACCGAACCTACTGAATCACAATCTGCACTTTTACAATCTCTCCAGTGGACTTGTATTGCAGGGGTTTTAGATTATGCCCTCATGGCTCAGAGAAGACAATGAGTTTTCTCGAACGAAATCTTGTGCATCCACTTCCTAGTTGGAAGGTCATCCTGCTCTGCTCTATAACAAATGTGAACCTCAACGTGAGCACTAGCCTCGAAGTAATGCCCTGACTTACCTTTCCTAACGGAAGGCGTGCAGCAGCTCCGTGAGCCCTTTATTGCCGTTCTGCTTTAGTATACTGGCAGGAAGCTTTTCCAATCACATTGGAACCTCGCGTCAGCCACCATTTCGGATTCAGAACACTCCGTACGTCCACGATGTTCTGGCCCTCCTAAGCAAAATCGAGCCTCGCAGGCTCTGCCGAGTAGCCCTGTGTTTGCCGAGTGAGGGGCAACACAATGCACTTTTCCCTGGCAATCCTAGAATTTCTGAGCTCTAAAAGAGCTTCGGGAACACAGTTGTATTATCAGTAACTCGTCAAGGAAATCAGCCTCCTTGCCCTAGATGAGCTCAACTGAGAAAAACATTCTGCTTATATTTCCTTCAAAAAACGCTTATGTGAAGTCACGAATTTCTCAGGGAGAGTGTCAGCGTGTGTTCCAAATTCAACAGAAGCACAGTTCATGGTGTAAATCTCCAGGTTTGTGTAAATGCAGAGGCCTCATGGGAAACCTCCAGCATCCTTCGTTTAGGCAGTTCACTGCACAGAGTAGCAGGTATAGAAAAACGTAAATCAGCCAAGGGCCCAGTGGGTAAATTGCATCACTTTTGACTTGCTAGAATCAACATGTACTTAGGCTGCCAGTCTAACTGGCAGTGGGATAGTGATCGCAGAGGGCTTTTTTTCCAATTTTAAAAGCTCCATTCATGCGGCCTGGAAGCAACCTGAAAACCATTGTTGTTGCATGGCATTTAGTCTATGACGGCAAGGCTCAGAGAATACAATGAGTTTTCTCGATAGAAACCTTATGCTTCCACTTCCAAGAAGGAAGCTCATCCTGCTCTGCTCTATACCAAATGGGAACCTCAACGTGAGCACTAGCCTCGAAGTAAGGCCCTTATGTGTCATTCCTAACGGAGCCGTGCAGAACTTCCGTGAGCTATTAATTGCGGTTCTCCTTTAGTTTACAGGCAGGAGGCTTCTCAGTTCTCCGTGGCACTTCGCGTCAGCCACCAATTAGTTTCAGAACACTCCATACCTCCACGATGCTCTGGGCCTCTTAAGCAAAATCCAGCCTCGTAAGCCCTTCAGAGTAGCCCCGTGTTTGCCGAGTGAGGTGCAGCACACTGCACATTTCCTTGTGAAATCTACATTTTCTAAGCTGTAATAGAGCAGCAGGAACACAGTTCTAGAATCCCTAACTCGCCAAGGAAGTCGGCACTGTTGCTCTAGGTGAGCTCAACTGACAAAAACACTCTGCTTATATTTCCTTCAAACACCTCTTATGTGAAGTCTCCAATTCCTCAAGGAGAGTGTCAGCGTGCGTTCTGACTTCAACATAAGCACAGTTCGTGGTGTATCAATGCCGTCCTAAGGAAGATGCACAGGCCTCTTGGCCGACATCGAGCATCCTTCGATTAGGCCGTTCACTACACAAAGAATAAGGCGGGTGTAGTACAACGTGAATCAGCGAAGGACTTAGTAAGTAACTTGTGTCTCTTTTGACTTGCTAGACTCAACATGTAGGTAGGCTGCGAAGCAACCTGCAGAAGAAAAAGTGATCACACTAGGCTTTTTTTCCAATTTTGAAAGCTCCATTCATGTGGCTTGGAAGCAACCTGAGGAGCATTGTTGTTGCAGGACTTTTAGTCCATGCCCGCATGGCTCAGAGAAGACAATGAGTTTTCTCGAACGAAACCTTGTGCTTCCACTTCCTAGTTGGAAGCTCATCCTGCTCTGCTCTCTAACAAATGTGAACCTCAACGTGAGCACTAGTCTCTAAGTAATGCCCTGACTTGCCTTTCCTAACGGAAGGCGTGCAGCAGCTCCGTGAGCCCTTAGTAGCGGTTCTGCTTTAGTATACCGGCAGGAGGCTTTTCTAGTCACCTTGGAACCTCAGATCAGCCACCGTTTCGGGTTCAGAACACTCCGTACCTCCACGATGTTCTGAGCCTCCTAAGGAAAATCGAGCCTCTCAGCCTCTGCCGAGTAGCCCTGTGTTTGCCGACTGAGGGGCAACACACTGCACTTTTCCCTGGCAATCCTAGATTTTCTGAGCTCTAAAAGAGCTTCGGGAACACAGTTGTATTATCCCTAACTCGCCAAGGAAATCGGCCCCCTTGCCCTAGATGAGCTCAACTGACAAAAACACTCTGCTTATATTTCCTTCAAACAACTCTTATGTGAAGTCACCAATTCCTCAAGGAGAGTGTCAGCGTGTGTTCCCAGTTCAACAGAAGCACAGGTAGTGGTGTAACACTGCAGGCTTAAGGAAGATGCACAGGCCTCGTGGGTAAACTCCAGCATTCTTCGTTGAGGCAGGTCGCTGCACAAAAGAGCGGGTATAGAAAAACGTAAAGTAGCCAAGGGCCCAGTGGGTAACTTGTGTCACTTTTGAATTGCTGTACTCAACATATTCTTAGGCTGCGAGTCAACCTTACAATGGGAGAGTGATCGCACAGGGCTTTTTTCCCAATTTTGAAAGCTCCATTCATACGGCGTGGAGCAACCTGAAGAGCATTGTTGTTGCAGGGCTTTTAGTCTCTGCCGGCATGGCTCAGGGAAGACAATGTTTGTTCTCAAAAAAGATCTGTGCTTCCACTTCCTAGTTGGAAGCTCATCCTGCTCTGCACTATACCAAATGGGAACCTCAACGTGAGCACTAGCC
>NW_021147326.1:14590-14800 GCF_002837175.3 Physeter macrocephalus
AGGCTTTTCCGGTCTCCTTGGAACCTCGCGCCAGCCATCGTTTCGGTTTTGGAACACTCCGTACCTCCACGATGCTCTGGGCCTTTTAAGCAAAATCCAGCTTCGTAAACCCTTCCGAGTAGCCCTGTGTTTGCCGAGTGAGGGGCAATAAACTGCACATTTCCCTGGAAATGCAAGATTTTCTGAGCTCTAGAACAGCTTCGGGAACAC
>NW_021147327.1:0-289 GCF_002837175.3 Physeter macrocephalus
ATTCAGCGTAACAATTCAAATGCGTGCTCTCTATCAGTTCCGTTTTGTGCTCACCCAGGAGAGGCCCATTCGCGATTCGGGCTAGTCAACATAGTTGTTGCCTCATCACGGTACGGCATACGATGAGTGGGTTTGAGGTAATCTATGACTGCGCATCGAACAACAGAAGTAAAGCGGTATCGTCAAGGGTGTGCTACAAATCTCACGGGCCATTCCTGTGCTCCCTTTTCTATAAACCATAGATCAATAACTAAACGCATAACAGCATATACCGCGTGGGATACCGGCT
>NW_021147327.1:6728-7590 GCF_002837175.3 Physeter macrocephalus
CTTCTTTTAGGTCGAAAAGAGGTGATCGCATGACCGCTCGCCAGGACGCGTCTTCATAGTGCTCGATTGAGATATTTGGACTCAGCGGCGTCTACATTCAGCGTAACAATTCAAACGCGTGGTCTCTATCAGTTCCGTTTTGTGCTCAGCCAGGAGAGGCACATTCGCGAATCGGGCTTGTGAACGTAGCTGTTGCCTCAACACGGCACGACATAGGATGAGTGGGTTTGAGGTAATCTATGACTGGATCCGGAGTTTACGGAGGTGCTGGTGAGGCGTGCGTGCGTATCACTTTGTTCTGTCAGCTGGTTGAGTGTAGCTTCGGTGGGCGTGAATCGCGGTACTGGCGTGTATCGCCTGCTGCGTCAACTGCAGGCAATGCCTCGTTGCCGTGCTGAGATGTTCCCAAGACAGCTGTAGAGTAGGGAAATAGTTTTCAGTTTTTGAGGCAGGCAAGGCCTCGTTGCCGTGCTGAGATGTTTCCAAGAGAGCTGTAGACTAGGGAAATAGTTTTCAGTTCTTGAGGAGGGCCCGGAGTGGAGAGACGAAGAGAACGTAGATCCGACGGTACCGCGTCGTGGAGCGAATAGATACTGAACAGACCAGCAGCATCCATTAATGGCGCGCCGAAATCCTCCGCATTCTCATCGGCAATTTGAATTGTGTGCAAGACGTGATCAGAGTTGTCGGCCAGCGGAACGAACTCGTCGATGGTTACTGGTAAAGCCCGGTGACAAGGCGAGCGTCGTCTGCAGAAAAAGCACAGAGACACACAAACAGGCCCGGACAGACGTCTAAAGCGCATTCGCCAATCGTCAAGACTTAGCATCATTCAACAACTCAGCCTGTCACATATGTCCTT
>NW_021147327.1:8068-9341 GCF_002837175.3 Physeter macrocephalus
AAGTCGTTGATGCGTTGGCCTGGTTGTGCATGAGGTGGACAACTTGCTCGTAAATGTTTTGTATGCGTTGCCTGGAGGGGTAGTGCTGTGTGTGAATCGTCCCATTCAGACTCTCGCATAGAGAATGCATTGAACATGAGCGGTCCCAAACACATTTCTTCGCCACACTTCTCAGCATGGCAAATTCCTATAGTAGAAATGTGCGTGGGTTCCGAGTGAGAGCCTTATTACGCGTCGCCCTATCTTTCA
The DNA here is from genome assembly GCF_002837175.3 of Physeter macrocephalus. Lineage (NCBI taxonomy): Eukaryota > Metazoa > Chordata > Mammalia > Artiodactyla > Physeteridae > Physeter > Physeter macrocephalus. Next base: position 8,318 of record NW_021147327.1, read on the forward strand.
GGAGGAGGTCAGCGCCGGGCAGATAAGTTGACCCTGAAGGTTTGAGAGACAGCTGAGACATTCTCTTCTGAGCGTCGTCGTATTCCCCGCTGGTGTCGTCCCCTATGACAAGTAGTAGCAGCTATGGGGATCCTATTCGCGATGCCTGCTGGTGTCGATGGTGGAAATCAACATCGATGACATCCATGTCAGTGCTGGGGAGCGAGGATTTTGCACAGCCGCTACGGGATTGTTGATATCAAGTGGAATGGTTCTCACGCTCGACGTTCGGGGCTGTCGACTGCGGAAGGTGGTCGGGCAGGAGCGTTTAATGGTGAAGGAGCGTGTCACGCGAGGTAACCCCTTGAAGGCGAGGAGGCGTGACGTGAGTGGCGGCAATCCCTACGGAAGGCGCAGAATTGTTCTGCGTCTTCCCTGCGGTAGCTTAGTGCCACGTTTGCTCTATCATGGAGGAATCACGTTTCGTAATTTTAGAGTTTCTAGCACAGGAGCCGCAAAGCGAACAATATGCGGCATTTATCGAATGGAATGACAGGACTGCTGTGGAACAGAAACGAGAGGACCGATGGCAGAGATTAAGATTCGGTGTAGATGCAATGCTAGATAATCTGCCTCCGGCTGTGTTACAGAAAAGACGAAACTGCCAAATGCATGGCTCTACTTGACAGTGTGAATGTAACTGTTGCAGGGTACAGAGGGAGACTGACTGTGTATGAGTGGTCACAACATAGACTAAAACGAGTGGATCGCGGAGATTCGTAAAGCAGGTTCAGGAAGCAGGACGATTGTCGCCTTTAGGAGGAAGGAGACCACAGGCGTTGACAACTCACATGGCTTCGCCACTCGGGGAATACACGCTGCCACAGACCTGAATCCTCGATATGGCTTCCTGACGCGACTTCACAACCTGCACAAGGGTGGAGCACCGTCTAACTCAGATATGCGCCGCGCAAGATCTGCGGCATAATCCTAGCATGCGGTTTGTGTAACTCGCATAGAGTGAATCCAAGCGGAAAAAGCACCA
>NW_021147327.1:11327-13143 GCF_002837175.3 Physeter macrocephalus
AAGTCGTTGATGCGTTGGCCTGGTTGTGCATGAGGTGGACAACTTGCTCGTAAATGTTTTGTATGCGTTGCCTGGAGGGGTAGTGCTGTGTGTGAATCGTCCCATTCAGACTCTCGCATAGAGAATGCATTGAACATGAGCGGTCCCAAACACATTTCTTCGCCACACTTCTCAGCATGGCAAATTCCTATAGTAGAAATGTGCGTGGGTTCCGAGTGAGAGCCTTATTACGCGTCGCCCTATCTTTCAGGAGGAGGTCAGCGCCGGGCAGATAAGTTGACCCTGAAGGTTTGAGAGACAGCTGAGACATTCTCTTCTGAGCGTCGTCGTATTCCCCGCTGGTGTCGTCCCCTATGACAAGTAGTAGCAGCTATGGGGATCCTATTCGCGATGCCTGCTGGTGTCGATGGTGGAAATCAACATCGATGACATCCATGTCAGTGCTGGGGAGCGAGGATTTTGCACAGCCGCTACGGGATTGTTGATATCAAGTGGAATGGTTCTCACGCTCGACGTTCGGGGCTGTCGACTGCGGAAGGTGGTCGGGCAGGAGCGTTTAATGGTGAAGGAGCGTGTCACGCGAGGTAACCCCTTGAAGGCGAGGAGGCGTGACGTGAGTGGCGGCAATCCCTACGGAAGGCGCAGAATTGTTCTGCGTCTTCCCTGCGGTAGCTTAGTGCCACGTTTGCTCTATCATGGAGGAATCACGTTTCGTAATTTTAGAGTTTCTAGCACAGGAGCCGCAAAGCGAACAATATGCGGCATTTATCGAATGGAATGGCAGGACTGCTGTGGAACAGAAACGAGAGGACCGATGGCAGAGATTAGGATTCGGTGTAGACGCAATGCTGGATAATCTGCCTCCGGCTGTGGTACAGGTGAGACGAAATTTCTAAATGCATGGCTCTACTAGACAGTGTGAACGTAACTGTTGCAGGGTACAGAGGGAGACTGACTGTGTATGAGTGGTCACAACATAGACTAAAACGAGTGGATCGCGGAAATTCGTAAAGCAGGTTCAGGAAGAACGACGATTATCGCCTTTAGGAGGAAGGAGGTCACAGGCGTTGACAACTCACCTGGCTTCGCCACTCGCGGAATACACGCTGCCACAGACCTGAATCCTCTGTATGGCATCCTGAGGCGACTTCACAACCTGCACAAGAGTCGAGCACCGTCTATCTCATATGCGCCGCGCAAGATCTGCGGCGTAACCCTAGCGTGCGGTTTGTGTGACTCGCGTAGAGTGAATCCAAGCGGAAAAAGCACCATGGAAGGGATCAGACGGTACTTGGTGGTGGACCGGATAGACTGTGAACCGCGCAGGGAAATTCAGACCATATGAACAGCTTGTGTGGGCATTCTCGTCTGCATGTCGAATGGGCCACCCGTGACACGCACGGGCCAGCCGCAACAGTATGGAGGTCAGCACAACAGGGCCAGAGACGCGCAAACGGAACACGACTGGAGCGGTGCGAGGAACCTCACAACAGTTGCCGCATTCGCAAACTCACCTTCGCAGACACTGCATTTGCAGATGAAGAGAGCAGCGAGACGGACGAATGAAAGCGCGCGTTACACGTGCAGCTTGATGGTGGGGAGCATGCGCACCGTGCAGGTATGTAACCCGTTTACCCGAGCGTTGTCCTGACGGCCGTGTATGCAGGAGCTGGTGCTGCAACTCCTGAAGGGCGGTGACGATAGGATGTGCCACTGGTGTGTGACGACGCCAAGGAAGTACGTACCACAGTGGTGTGGGTTTTTATTTTGCTGCTGGTGGCTAGAGTGCAGCGCGTCACGTAGCATATCTCATTTG
>NW_021147327.1:14389-14787 GCF_002837175.3 Physeter macrocephalus
TCAGTTCCCGAGGTAAATAATTCAGCTGGTCAGCTCAACGCGGACGCCCGAAACTCGAGACAAAAGTCTCTACAGAGGCTCTCCTATGGATGTCTATTTTCTGACGAAGGGTGGACAGGAGTGTGTCGACAGACTCACGTTTTACGTAACGTACGGGGGTGGGCTGAGAATGCGGCGAGTGGACGGGATCTCGTCATGACGAGTGCAAGCATGGGAAGAGGACTTAGCAGTTTCCAGGGGAGGGTCGTAGCACAGACCCCCAGAGAAGGTGCGTGGATGGCGGCCTCCTAGACGGCTCTTTTTAGGTCGAAAGGAAGTGAACGCATGGCCACTCGTCAGGCTGCATCTCCTTAGTGCCCGTTTGAGATATGTCTCCCCTCAGCGGCATCTACATTCAG
>NW_021147328.1:0-730 GCF_002837175.3 Physeter macrocephalus
GAGCTGTTCCCGGTCGTTAACGTAACGCCAAATATGTCATCATCATCTGCGTAGCTTGGTATATCCACGTTTGTAGCCATCCAGGTGAATCTCCTCGCATCTGGTACTCAATGGTCCACTTCAATATGCGAAATATTTCTTGCAGTCGTTAAGTCGTCCCCTGCTAGCGTACCGGTTCGCGGGCTGTGCTTCCCTCCCGGTGGCAGAACTGCGACCCACGCAAAGCATGTTCACGTTTGAAACGGCCGCACACAGAGCCCAGAAGCAATATTCTTTACAGTACGATACCATTTGAATGCTTTGAAGAATCGGCAACTCAGTCGCAGCATGCCGCGGTCGATTCCTAGCGTGAAGGCAAGGGAGCAACCGCTTTCCGGGATCGATAGACAACATTCCTTAATAAGAACATCTGGCTTCTCCGTGCTGCACACTTCTTTCCTCTCAGGTACAATGTTTGTTCACCACTGTACATACCTCGAGGTAGGGAGTGACATTGGAGGGAGGTGTCGAGGCAGAAAGACCAGATCTAAGTCAGCCCGTAGCCTGCCACGCACCAGGCGCGAATGTGAAAATATATATATATATATATATACAAAACGTGTATGTTCGGGACGGAGTGCACCACACAGGAGTACCTATATTCTTGCAGTGCCTGAGACAAAGGAACTAGAGAGGTTCAATGAAACCCAAGCCAGCTGCCATACGGGCAAACAGGGCGGCAACCGGCGCA
>NW_021147328.1:3877-4908 GCF_002837175.3 Physeter macrocephalus
CACACAACAGGTTGGTTTTCTAGCGGCAATACTTTATAGATGTAACTGCGTAGGTAGACCTGTCCCGGAGCTACGTATATGGGAGTGCGAGGGAGAGCCAACATCCGTATCGGTACACTCTCATTAAAGAGCACGCAAGCTACTGGTGCACTGAATCTCCCCGTGCTCCGCCGGCATTGTGCACCAAGTGTCTATATTACAGCTTACTCGTATAGACACGTATCGGTTACCCGGCAGATCTGACATATTAAATTACGTTGTCCACTTTAAAGAAATTTGCCTCCCTGAGACTGTGCCTTGAAAATGCACTGTCTGCCAGTCTGTTGTAAACAGCTTGTTGCCTTTCTATAGAGGACTCGACCGCGCGAAAACGTACTCACCGCTAAACGCAAAATACACGCAGAACAGGCCTGCCACTCTTGTGTCACCGCGTTTCACGCTTAATTTGGCTGGAGTGTTGTTGTTGAGACAACTCATAGGTAGGTATTATTTCCCAAAGCGGACTTTTTAGCCCGCTGAACTTTCAAGCACAACTGGTGAATGCGTCTTTCGCTTCCGAAACGCGGCCGAAGCATCGTGGTTCAGCGTAAAACTCGAAGAAAAGTATTATTCGTTGGTGGTGCGAGTATAGATGAAGCTGCTTCAGGTATCGGGGGGGCCCACTATTGATTGCTCTGAGCTTGTTTTTGACCACGGTGAAGTTTACACAGTATCCATATGTGTATACATATGTATATTTATAAGCGTAGGTATACCTGGCTGGTATGTATACGTAATGTATGTAGTTGCACCTACTTGATATACACATGTAAACGTATGTATATTTGGAGTGACGCGCTTTGAAGAGATGCCACAAGAGGAGGTTGCACTGCTGGCATGTGCAAGTATGAAGTGCTGACACGTGTGCACCTACTCATGTTCAGTGTGGCGCCCTCCAGGAAAACATGGTACAAGAGGGCGGTGCCCTGCTAATTACTCTTCCCGATGCCGGCGAAATAGTTCTGCAAAGGTAGGCCAGTGACGCGTCCGTT
>NW_021147328.1:5880-10077 GCF_002837175.3 Physeter macrocephalus
CATGCCCGTGTGTACTGCACAACAAACGCCTAGGTTCAAAAGCGGAGTGATTTCACAGCTGATGACCACTGTGTCACCTAAATGCCACAACGCCGCCCTAGCGCGCCTCTTCACACTGAGGTTTACTCTGTGAAAAATGGGCGCAATGAAGCAGTGTCAAACCCCAATAAGCTAAAGAACGTGTCCAATGAATGCTAGCCAGAAGGGTAGCCGTGATCCTTTCGAAAGGTGTACTACCGCTAACTTCTGTCCGCAGTACTATCTGTTTCATCCTTGTTTTATTCACGACCCGCGTAGTATCGTCTCCCCTCGCATTACATGAGGGGCTTGCACACGGCCTTGCTACAGAGGTGCTGATCGGGAAGGTACGACGATGTTCGTGATGGTACTGCAAGAACCATACCTACAAGTCTGCAGCTGCAGGGCCGCTGACGCACACTGTTTCACTGTAACCTGACAAGGTGTGATACGGACCTGCTGAGCTCTGGCGCCATTCACTCACCGACGACGTGTGACAAAAAACGTTGCCTGAATACTCCATTGCAGACGGAAACGGCACATCATATTAGGTACTGACCACGTACTATCCTTGTCTGAAGTGCTCATCACGACAAAGCGTGCACTACGATGGAACGGAAATATTAACGCCTGCAATCTGTAAAAGCGCCGGTGCGCCAATGAGCACCACAAAAAATTGGCAGTGCGTGGACAGTTTCTGGTGGATCTGCCTGTGTTTTGATTTAGGCTCATAATATATTACGCAGCTGTGACAGTGAATTGGGAAAAAGCACTGTAGGTACCTCACGCATCTCTACTCACTTTGACTGACTGCCGTGTTACCTCTGGTGGCGCTCGTGCCCCAGGTGCGGTGCAATCGTTACCTTCGCAGAGCCACAACGTTGGCTGCAACATCTGGAAACAAGACATGAGCTACGGTACCACGGTATAACATTAGGCGAAACCGTTAAAAGTTGTTTCGTAATTTTCGGCATTTAGTAGCGTCGTGTTTTTACGTACATACGGTGATGCCATTTGGTCGCACGCTCGATGCGAAGGCAGCCGACTGAGTGACGTCTTTGGCACAGATACACCTGTTTCGAACAGCGCAAAACTTGGCAACTCCATACTTTGGTAAAAGTCGCCAAAGCTAGTGGACCACCGAGCGTCGTGCAGACCTGCTGTGGACGAGGACGTCGCTACATACAAACGAGGGAAGCGTCAATACTGCTCTAACTACCGTTGCAAACCACATGGGTGAAAACAACCTACATCAGAGTTCCCTGCTAGCATAAGATACCCACAAGGTGAACATTCGTTATTTTCGTGTCCCACGCACAGAATAGGTGAAGTAACTATTCGCGGCTGTTACTGAACAATTAAAGCATGGGAAGGATCAAGGCGCCATTGCCGATTTTCCTTCAGGAATTGGAGTCCCGTTTAGGAGATCCACGACAAGAGGACTACTCAAGCAGCCACTAGCCACGCAGTGTCGACTCCGCCCAGTCATCATCAGGTGAGCCGTATGTGGGAAACACGAGAACGTCTCCGGAGGATCTCTCGTCTTCTCGCGCTCCTACGCACTTGACCCAGTACTATGCCTTGATTGAAAGACGGGCCCGTCTTTATTTGATTTGGATGTACGAGTGATAGCGTATGCTTCTCCCGCGTGACAGATTTGCATTGGTGTGCTTTCCCTAATCAGGCCGAAGGAAAAGGAAGTCAGTCAACGTAAGGACATCCCTTCGGTGCCCTGCGTGTATACTGTCAAATACGTCAGATAGAGTAGTCCTTCGCAGTACTCTGGGACCGCTTCAGAGAGTAGCAAGGAGTGTTCCGAGTAAATGACTCCCACTTTCCAGTTCAAGCGAGATATGGGAGCGTATACTAGATATTATACAGAATTCAACAGTGTTCACGGCATATCTGTAAGACCCCCTACGTCCATCTCATTGTGTTACACTACATCAACCAATGTATTGCATCAATACCGTGTCAACTTCCTTACGTTTAGCATTGTGCGCACCTGGCGTTACTTCCGTGTTAAAACATCTGAAGTTTTGTTGTCCGTGTCGCTTAGTTGTGGCTGGCCAAAGGACCAGTGATATAGAACTGACACAGCCGGGAGGACTGCATGTGCAATTTTCACTCACTCTCGAAGAGTCAAGGCCGATGCCGAGCATCTCTCCCTTACAGAAATTCCGGCACACTGTAGGAGCTACTGCGAAAAAGACGTCCGTTTGCCTTCCCGGTAGCATAGCGGTGTCGGGTCCCGTCCCGCCAAACGGGTGGAGTTCAAGCTGGTAGAACAAACCATTGTTACTATCGGGGCCAACATAGCCTTTCCAAATCTTGTAGGCCGCACAAAACTGCTGATATTTCAAGGCAGTATTCGCAGTCTATGTTACTGCGCGACCATATTGCGTCATTGATGTTACTAGAAGCTCGCTGTTCACCATATAAGTGTGGACCAGCACAAGTCTTCCCGCTTTTAGGCACACTTCTACCACTTTCTAGCTCATGTACAGCCAGCTGTACACGTCCTGCTTGCTGATCTCGCACAGCATTCTGAGACGTGCAGGAGACAACTAAGGCAGACAAGGAGTGTCCTTGACAACGAAGCAGTTTGCTCTTCGTTGTCAACAGCATGTTTCTCTAGAGATGAGCGTAGGTGACAACAGCTCAGCGCGAGGAACACACATCCGGGGGTGCAGCTGGAAGTTGTCTGACTGAGGTTCTATGGTGACCGCGTAAGCGCGAGCAGAACAGGTACAGTTAGCAGGCAATACAAATACACACAAAGTCCCTTCACCAGGGTTTTCATAATTCGTGCCACTGCACAACTAAGTGGAGAGCCGACAGTAAAATTCTTTAGATAAGGTAGTGATATATGTATCCGTTTTGTCTGCAGAGCGCTGCAAACACGGAGCCCATCAACGTCAGTTCAGTAGTTAAACACTGGAGAGCGGAGACTCGGCGAGGAAGACCAGCTGGTTTTTTTCCTCGGGATACGAAAACGGAACGACTTCGCCGGGCAAATGGAAGCATCAAAGAACAAGTCGTATATGGACGGTTTCTTTTACGGGAAGGACGCCTATTCAACGAACCTCACAAAAGTTCCTATTAACGTAGTCTGCTGTTTAATTCATGTCTCGTTAGTCACGAGTCAAGGTTTGAATCCTAGGCCTTGCAGCGGGTCACCGCTCGAGTACTGACAGTGGTACATACTTTTATCGTTTTACTAAATGGCACATTTCAATTCGAATGTCAGTATATTTTCTATGGCGGTGCCTCGCGGGTTGCTGTCAAAGAGACTTTGCAGTCACCTAGAATTTCCACACATAGTTTGACAGGCCGCCGACGCCAGAGCTTCGGGCGGTTCTATGAACCGCTCGTAAGCACTTTTTCGGCAGTGCTTTCTGCCCGGTACAGCGATAACTGCTGCGCCGAATGTTCGCGGCAGGGGCAATACCATTCCACTTAGCTGACGTGAATGTGACGCAAACGCAAATTTCATGGAACTTACAAACAGATACAAGGTCTCGAGAATTCACATAAAAACAAGTTATAAACTCTCTTGCACGTCCTCATCTTGCTTGTACCGCGGCTCTTACTGGGCATTTTCGGATAACTTAATACGCGGTTGCCACTCGATAAAGCAGCTGTACCTGAAAGGTGTTTTCCTCTCGAGTCCCATCCTAGGCTCAACCTACAAAACGACGAAAAGACAGATATGGCGAAGCGATGTATCATTGTGCGGATACAGTACAAGGACGGAAGATACGCCTTCAACCATGGTACCTTTCAGTGTACACTGCAGAGACTGTGACTGCAAGCGCCGCCTTTGGCGTACCAGGCAGCGAGTAAAGTGGTTAGACAGTCACGTGGCCAGCAATCAGCCATGACCAGCTTGTGATTCGTGGGGACAGCGCAACAGCCAACTGAACGGTGAATAGACAGCGTTGCCACCCGATAAAGCAGCTGTACCTGAAAGGTGTTTTCCTCTCGAGTCCCATCCTAGGCTCAACCTACAAAACGACGAAAAGACAGATATGGCGAAGCGATGTATCATTGTGCGGATACAGTACAAGGACGGAAGATACGCCTTCAACCATGGTACCTTTCAGTGTACACTGCAGAGACTGTGACTGCAAGCGCCGCCTTTGGCGTACCAGGCAGCGAGTAAAGTGGTTAGACAGT
>NW_021147328.1:11803-14768 GCF_002837175.3 Physeter macrocephalus
ACACTGCAGCTCCCACACGGTACGTTATCTCCTGTAGCGGTGTCTCTGGTGCGAGGCTACTTCCACCTGCAGGGAATGCACGAGCAGAACTCGTCGCTGTTTTCCGCGGAAAACCGTTAAAGTGTGGGAATGGCGGGCGAGCGTGCGTTGAAAAGATATATCCCTGCAGAAACACGCAGAAAATCTCCGATGGAGGACATTGAGGATGTTTCGTCAGCCTGCCGATCTTTGGAGGCAAATCGTCTCGGCATCCGCTTCAAGCGTAGACCGCTTTTGAAGCACTTTGTGTCTGCCTGTAGTGAGCATGTGCATTTTTCTGTTACCACGTGTGTGGACTTGCGTCGCTTTGGGTGCGTAGCGATGGGGGTAGTCTCTATCAATAGATGCATATCTGAAATGTTGATGATATACAAAGTGGAGGAGAAGCAGCGAACTTTTGACAGGACTTGGATACAGACGCGTCGTATCCCGACCGAAGACGACCACTACGCCGTCCTAGAAGTATGTGACGCTGCATCCAGCCTCTGCTACGCTGTGCAACTGCGTGTACACTATGTCTGGTGAGGCTAAAGAACGGGAGAGTCGCCAAGTCGAGCTCCTTGTCACTTACGATGTCAGCGCTACTCTTCACAAAATAATACCCCTTGGTATCCGTTCCCAGGTAGTTTTGTGGAGCGTAGCAATCGTCTTTATCTTAGTCCGCCCGTATATTGTCAAAACACTCAAAGAAGTGAGCCGGTCAAATTTTACGGCCTACCACTGGAAAGGATATATGCAGGCAATCTCGCTCGCTGCTTTTGCGCAAGTCGGTTTCATAGTCAGATTCCTCAATTAAGTGGCCCCCGTCTGTTCTCCAGCAGGCAGCTGCAGCGCCAAAACAGTGTGTACTTCTTTTCTTTGTAAATCCTTTGTACAGGGCTGAGAACCACGTGAGCAGTAGAAGAATGATATCTGAAAAAGCCCACATCCACACCGTGTAGTCCTCGCATAGTCTAATTGTCGTTGGTTTTTTAGTCAAAAGTAAGGTCACAGGATTTGTACTGAAGGCCCCATTTGACTGCAGAAGGTGCAGCTGCAATCCTTTCAAGACGTGGTGCCGGGGAGAACTGAACTACGAAGCATATATGAACTAGCGCACTGCAGAAGAAATAATCGTGTGTCTGCCAGTACCTGCAGTAGTAGCACCTCATTGTTTCTCTGGTATCAGATTTCAATCAATCACATGACGGCCAGGGAGTCCTACGAAACACCAAGAACACGCCCCCAAATAATTGCGCTTTCTTCGGTCCTCCGCTGCTGAGGGAAACTGGATGTACACTTTTGTGACCTTCTGCGGGTTGGAAATACTTCTACGCTGCTCGGTTGAGAGACACCGATGTGCCGCACTGCATCTCTATATATGCAGGCTCTACAGCTTCGTAGTTGTTCAGTGCCACGCTGTCCGCGGCGTACCGGTGGTGACTATGCCCGACCGTAAACTTGCTTAGTACTCGTTTGGAATTCCGTCCACTGCATAAGTATTTTCGCACACTCTCCGAGGTGGCACAACAGAAGCAAGTGTTTGCGCAGTGTTCAATGTCTACAGACCAACGCTGACCGCACATGGAGGATCATTATGGGAAGAACTAATCAGTCAACTGAAATTTCTGTCCGTTGAAGACATGCATTCACATTTCGCGAAACTGCGCCAAAAATGGTAGGCGGCGCCAGGAGCTGTACCAAGAGACCAAGTCCGCATCCGCCAAAACTATCGCTACTCGCAGAGGCCATCTACTTCATTGAAAATGGTTGACATTTCAGGGTCAGGGCGAGCGCAAAGGTGGTATCGTCCGTCAAGGCGCGAAAAAAAGTAAGTTTACAGCTTTTAACCGCCCGGCGCCAGCGTTGAAATCTCCACGTAGGTCATCTTCAAAAGCTTACCTATTGAGAATAGCTGCATGCGGACAACCCAGTCGCTAAAGTAATTCCTGAAGCGCGTTTCATTCCTGCGCCTTAGCGTATGTCGGCCATCCACCTGAACCACGAAATTACCGCGCTTACAGCTTCACTTTTTCCTGGCGCTCTCTTTTTACCGGAAAAACTAGACCTTCTCCCGAAAATGCAAATCGCTATTTCTCCGCTGGATTCTCTTCTAACGCGAGTTCTCTGCTGCGTCACACACTGCTGCCGCACCCCAGCAATATGAGAAAGCGGTGCTTCACGGCTGTTACGAGGAAGGAGGGTCTCAGAAAACTTAAGGATATTCAAAAACACCTACACCTGCCTACAGAGTCCGCAGCACGGTGGTGGTGTAGACAGCGCGGTAATGATCCAGCGAATTCACACACTGACCCGCGACAGTGCCGACTCCCGACAACAGACGCACTCGAAAGTCTACAAGGAAAGGCCCTGGTTTCCATCAACCTTCCAACTCTACGATTTGGCCGAACGTTATACATGGTCCGCCCAGCACAGCTTATATCGCGTATCATTATGTCCAGCACATTCGTTCCTCCTCGCTGAGTCATGTAGACCGTATGTAGCCGTCGTTGCGTAATCGTGGACAGGAAGATTGCGTCAGCCTGTCCTAACGGTACATCTTTCTTGCTCTTTATGGTCCGGTAGGAATGAAATATACGACGGGGAAAGGAAAGATAAGTAAAAGCCAACTTGCCCTGCAGAAAAACCACTGGACTGAGGGGGTGTCCACTTCCTTACGAACAATGGTACTCTTTGAAGTACAAGCTGTAGTGGTGGCATCGTTCCGCTCACCTTCACCAGCGACTGGGTGCACTCTTCGTACTTTCCTGATAAGACATGGTAATGGGATAACTATATTTATGCGCAAGTCGACAGGCGGAAACATCATCGGGGAAGCAGCATGTAGGATTTACTGTCGTAGCTTTTTTAGATGTCCTGCGTGCGAGGGGACCAGCTGCCCGGATCACCAACTTACTAGTGTGAGTGCTGCTGTGAAACACGGCGT
>NW_021147332.1:0-1164 GCF_002837175.3 Physeter macrocephalus
ATTTGACAACTTACCTGACGCGGTACCCGACCCTGACGCGGTACCCGACCCTGACGCGGTACCTGACCCTTCCGCGCTTATCAAGCAGACTGCAAGGCAGACGGCGGCACCTAACAAAAGGATTCCGTTCACCTCTGACTGGCGTACCGTCCTCATCAAGCCGGCTGCAGTCATTTTCGATTTTGGGATCTGCAACAACACGTAACGGAAAGAAGAACGTGGGAAACCTCTTTATAAGCTGTCGGCTGAATACTAAGCAGAACGATGAGACTTGTATGTCCCCGCTTGGGAGGGTGTTCAAGCAACCGAATTCCACGCACTCGCGCACAGAGGCACGTACGTGTGCAGGCATGCAGGAATGTGTACTTCCACAAATACACTTGTATATCGTAAATATGTGAGTGGTCCATACTGCACGAAATCACCGCGCATGGGGCTGACATCGAAAGGCGCCCACAGCGTGTAATTCAGAAACAAGAGGGTACTGAGCAAACTCGTCGCTTGCATATTTCCGCTCCCCATATGTGCGTTGCACACCAGCATGTGGGCGCAGAATCTCCACAACATAAAGGGACCTCAGTGCGTCGAGGCAGGACGTCACAGGGAAACACCGTCAAAGCTCACGCCGCCGTGACGTCTACGAGTGTGGATTATCGAGCATCTACCACTATGTGAAGAGTGAACTGCGTTTTTCACATCTATTTACGCGTTGTGTCGCAAACGACGGAGAACATATACCAACACGAACGGTTAATTCAAAAGTGACGTCATTGACATCCAAGTGGTGGAGAAATAGTAGCGTGGGTGCGCATATGGCAGTAGTCGACTAGGATCCGCAGCGGTCTCAAAATACGATATATGATAACCGCCAATCAATAGCGAGTAGTAGTCCAGGTTAGCGATAGGCTTCTACAGTGGTCAAGCACAGCATGTGTACACATATACCGTAGGGCCCTGACGTTTCGCGATAATTTTACACAGACCGACAGAAGTTTTAGCCTTGGATGGCGTGAACATATCTGCTCTTCAAGTAGATTACAGGTGGGGCGACGAGAGCCAGAAAGTTACAGTTTGTACTTTGGGCACGCCTCCAGAATTACCATGTTTTGCGCATTGTGTGTGAAACACTATCAAAAATGAATAAAAAAGGCTTACACTCTTTCC
>NW_021147332.1:2844-9347 GCF_002837175.3 Physeter macrocephalus
GTATATTTGTCGTGTCTCTCTTGTGGTGGGGTGGTCCGCGGTGGCGTGTATGCGTATGTACATGTATCTATCTATCTACCTATCTATATATCTATATATGTATATATATATATGTACACGTATTTATGTACTCATGCCATGATCTGGGAATATCAGGGCAAAATTCTAAGCGCCAGACATGTAGTCGAAAGTCGAGCTTTACCTGCAGCCTTGTTTTTCAGGCCGTTGTGTGTAGGCTCAGACGAGTACGGTCTCATAGACCGTGAAAACTAATGTGTTATGCCCAACGAAGAAAAAGCTGCTCTGAACAGATGCGAACGCGTGCGCCTACGTCTGACACGGTGACCGATTCGCGGAGTTTAAGCGGTCTTCTGTGTTCTTCCAGAGCGCGGGCAAGAGGGAGAAAAGGAAAAAGTAGGATTGGCGAAAGGAAGAACAGGTGTTCTGTGGTGGCGTTCGCTGCGTTCTGTCAACAGTATTAGAAAGCCGCACCTCCACACTAAGACGGCAAAACATGACAGGAAATTCCGCCCTTTCACTTCCATAGGTTGCCCGAATGCAGTTCAACATACGAGCTTGTGACAACAGGAATTCCGTCTTCACCGATCTCCAGATGCAACGTAGTTAATCAAGCACCGAAGTATGTGGGTGCCACTGTCGCAGTGGTAGGGGTTTCCTGCCTTTCTGGACAATGTCGAACTACTCTTGCGTACAACGTCTTCACAGCTGTAGTCAACCTCTGCTGTCCTGGTTTCCTGCCTTTTCGAAACAATGTCGAACTACTCTTCCGTACAACTTCTTCACAGCTGTAGTCAACCTCTGCTGTCCTGGTTCCTCAACGCAAAGAAGAAGCTGCATTTCTTATCAAGCAATTTCAAGTAGCGGTGCGCAGGAAAGCTGTGGAACAGATGGCGAGAGCTGTCAAACAGCAATTTGCTCCTCACGCATCTGCGGAGTAGGCAGAACGCGCGTATTTGACACCGTACGTTTCCTACATGTTGGGAATGCATTAAATATAGAGTATCAGGGAGTAAATACTGCCCCACGCCGTTGCTCGTAGGCGGTTCACTTGACAGGAGACCACGTGCTGGTCACGCCGTTTCATTAGACAGCAGACCACCTGGTGGTCATAGTGTCCGGAGGATCATGAAAATTACGTCGGCAGGTCGCCAGCATTTGGGGCACGAGGGGGTTGGACGCTGTCGTGAGGCAAAATACTGCGTACATGCACAGCCAGGCATATGCAACCAGCGTATGAATACCTGGTTGTATTACAGTGTGGACGGAATGCACCGCTGTACGCTGCCCTCCCCTTTATTCCCTTTTATGGATGAACATCAGCTGCTTGCGCCCTCACATCACTGCCCTACTCGGACGCGTTACAATAAACAACCTGCGCGCTTGAGAAATGATATGCGCAGAGTGTATTTACATTCACTGTGCAGTTGCTTATGACACGAAATACAGGAGGATGGTGAGTTCTCCGTATGTGGGGATGAAGTGCTAGCAGCAATTGGGATGTTCTGTTTCGAGTCCTCTCGCGTAATAAGACCCCGTAAGCAGTTGTCTCTTTATTGCTGCTGTATCCTCCATTGTCCATGTGCGCTCGCATGCATACGAAACAGTTTCCCAACAATCCTTGCAGAGGTCGTAATGTAGGCCTGAGAACATTTACCGTCTGTACGTCGAGAGAAAGCAGAGTCGACGCTCAAGAAGACTTCCACGAGGGCTGAATTTCTTGTGGCTAGATACGGTGTGCTACCACTACGAGTACAGTATCGAAGAACACAACGGTGCAGAAGAAGAAGAGGCGTGAAATGCCGGCAAAAAACTTTATGCAGTGACAAGAAAAGCATGAGGGTGTGAGGTGCCAGTGTGGATGTTGTGTACCTCGTAAACCTATGTACAATTGAGCGTACGTGGAGCGTCCGTTCGCGTACACGCCTTCGCGCAAGTACACATAGGGACGTGTTTCTTCCTGCATGTGCATGTACAAGTACGGCTGTACAATCGTTGATAAGTAGACGGGTAGGCTTCGGTTTTTTACACACAGATGTGAGGGCTTAACGAATGTCATACGGTGGCGGCTATTCGAAGCAGCTGCTTACCACTACAGCCCTTTCCTCCTCGCTCATTATTAAGTCTGTTTGTCTTCATCGTCGACGTCAGGAAATTCGAATGCTTTCAGAGGATCTGTACCCGTTCGGGGAAGTAAACACTCCCAACACAAAATGTGCTTTGCCTGGGTAATGCTGCCGCAGCACAGTTGCTTTTAATCGCGGCATACACAAGGGGTACCCGCACGTTGTGCCTGACAGAATTGGTAGTATTTGGCGCATGCTTGTGTATGGAAAGAATAGTTAGTAGTTTTCGCGTTCACAAAAGAACGGAAAGTGCTGGATCGTCTTCTTTTTTACGTCTTGTGTCAACTCTACTTGCGTAGCGCGTTCCTGACTGACGTCAACTCTCCATTGATCATATACACGCCAGCACGTGATTTCACTTACCGCTGCCGTGTTTTTCATAAAGGCCAACGACTGCAAAAACACAGACACACATCGAAGGCAAGAAAAACACCAGACGATCAATAAGCGTCACCGAAGGGTGCAGACGCGCCTGCACACACGTATGCTCATACGTACCCACGTAAAAGCTCAAGAAGTGTTCCGTATACTGAAGAGGCATGTGGCGATGCTACGTTTCTGTGCTTCGGGGAAGCGCTCATCACCTTTCTGGTAGTCGTCGTTCTCATTGTATGGGAAAAGAAACGCAAAGGAGCCCGCGCTTGGTACACTTGTAGGTGGTGTTATCGTGTCCTGGTCTAGGAACTGTTGGGGATCAACTCTGCAACCTGCGGAGCCAAAAAATGAGCGAGTTAAGTACAATTGCAAAAAATGAGCGAGTTAAGTACAATTGCATCCCGTCAAAGAAATAATTTAAGACAGTTGCATCAACTTTGCCACTGGCTACTAGCGTTGGGATGCATGGTCTCGGTCACCGCATAAGGGTTTGTGACGCATGCCTAGATGCGTAAACACGTCACTTTTTTTGCGGCTCACTTGCACTGGCGTACGCGATTCTGTCCGTAATCATCCTTTCGCCTGTCACTGGTCAACCTTCCCAGAGATATAGCCAGCGGTACTGGGCGAGACCGTGAGTATGTGTAGAGATCTGCCTCACCTGTAGGAGTCATTGGACGGAAGAATGATAGGAAAAAACTGAGCCAGGAGTTGTCGCCTGTATGCCATCAACAACGTATGACAGCGCGAAGTCTTGTGACAAGGGATCATCTACGACTACAGAGTACGCTGTGCTGTTCAAGCGCAGAGCACTCCATTCGCCTAAAACGCGATGCTACTCGGGTGAGACAGATACAAGCAGGCGGCACGCACAGGCCTTGATGAGAAATACTTGGTATAGTCATTACTAGGTATCATGATAGACTTCCTCACATATCTGTCTTTGAATGAACACATGCTTCTCCACCTTTGCCAACACATGTTCACTTACTCGCATGTGTGCTGTGTATACAGATCTGCACGTGTTCACCCACTGTGTTTTCTTAACTATGTCCTACGCATGCGCAGATGCTGACCTGCGCAAAGCTTACACAAAATAAGAAATAAAATCAACCGTGCAAACATCATTTCACTTATGAATTAACACGCTGAAGCAGATCGGGAGCACTGCTAAATTGCAGTGCCACTTGAAGCGACACCGCGCCATGTGTATAGAACCTTCCTGACCTACAGTAGAGGAATAGAGGAGGTTGAGTGATGTGCGTTTCACAGTTCGTCCCTGGTTCATAGAGCTGTTGTGCTACTTATGTCTCTTTGAATCATATAGTCTTCATAGAGCTGTTGTGTTACTTATGTCTCTTTGAATAATATAGTCTTCTTAGTTTGCGTACGTGCATTATTGCGTGATCGTGTGGTTCACGTAAACGTCGCTTTAACTTCACGCTGCAGCAGCATAGCGTTGCGTGCAAAAAGCGGGCTGAGTGGGGGAGCGGAGTCGTACCTCCTGCGTCATGGGAGGCTTCAGAGGTTTCCAAGCCTTGTACAAGGCAGAAGAGAGCACATATATACAGAGTAATTCGGTGGGTGCTCCTGCGCTTGCACGGATTAATGCACCTTGGTGAGACGGTACAAGCACCCGTCGTGCGACGCTTGTCCATTTTTGATGCTCGAGCTGCAGCCGCCACACAGATGAAACAAACATGCTATGCGAGCGAATATGCACACGTGTACAATTGCTACGTGGGCGAGTGCCTCCACCTGTAAAAAAGGAATGCAGGGAAGTGTAAATTAACGCTGACGCATTTAATCCAAAATACGCAGTATTATACTCACGAGGTCTCTACCCAAAAAAACAACACTGTTTGCACTTGTTAAGAAACAGTTTGTATGCTATCGGAGAGATTAACGCTGACGCATCTAATCCAACATAGGCAGCAGTACACTCAGCGACGAGGTGTCTATCCGAAAAAACAATACAGTTTTCAATTGTTAAGAAACAGGTTGTATGCGATTGAAAGGGACGACTCATAATGGCCTGCAGTCGTCTGTAGCACTACACGCAAAGAAGCTGCCTTTGAAGGTGGAAGCGTTTGCAGGTGTGGGAGGACCCTGGTCATATAGACCTCGCGTACTTGGCGGAAGGAAACACGGAGAGCTCACAGAATGCCGTGTTTTATCTGTCATTTCCCACTGGATACACTCCCGCTCGTTTACTCATTACATCCGTTGGCGTTGTTGTTTCACCTAGCGTAAAAAGGCTGGTTGTAGTCTGTTGCGTGGTCAAGGCGGCTGCACGGCCGCGGCCGCTTTCGCCGTCGCTTTTCTTCTTCCAGTGGTAACGAACGGAGAGTTCATCTGTCTTTTTTCCAGCTATCACCTCACGAGGTCGATCTGTACGTCTAAGTTATAAATTCATGTCACTAACCAGAAGCCCGTATATACTCTATCTTAAGGGCTCTATTGAGAAGAAGGTCTAGTTAATATTAATGAACTGATTTTTTCTCCCAGTACCGTCTACCTTTGGAAAGGATGATGAGCGAACGCCTTCGTCGTACACAAGGGTCCTCTATCGACTATTAAAGAGAGTCAAACTTTTTGTCTTTGTTCTTCCGTCCTGAACACCGTACGACAATTTACAACAAAAGGCTAATTTGAAATTAAAGGGGTAGGAAGTCGGGGGGGACAAACAACATACGCATATACCTTTCCTGCTTTCCGAAATAGGATGGATGAACAATTCCCATGGTGCGGCGAATTTTAAGTGTTTCAGAACTGGCCAACACCACTCCAAGGTATTGAACTTGCTCATGAGGGACCCCAAACTGGTAAGGTGTACAACACAGGGCTCCGTACAGACACATCGACAGACAGGTGTCTGGAAGCGGTCATCCACATATACATAAGCACCTCGTTCGGCTCGGACAGCGTGGTACGAAATTTGATACGACGTCTAATTCAGGCAAACACGCTGGATCGGTCTGTGAGCCATGTATAGAGCCCAGCAGGTGTGGGTGCCAAGCTTCGTGAATTTTAAGATACTCCTGCGTAGGAAAGCGGATTTTCTCGAGAACTGATTCCGAAACGGTTACCTACAGCGCCGGTGTAGGTGCTGAAACTCAATCAGAGGGCAGTGACTGCTGGCAGCGTCTAACAATTGAGTGCCACCCGTGTATCTCTTCCCATCTAGGTGCTGCCCACATCCCGTATATATTAGCGCTGCGTACGTGTATATTTCTTGCCTGTAGACGGTGCTCACCTTTCATATCGCGGAGACACCAGGGGACTACCACACTTGATGCACGATTCGGTGTCGTGCTGTATACGCTTTCTGTTTGGCTGTACTCCCAAAAGTGGACACGTCCATATGATATCGGGGACACGTAAAAAACTACTGCTCGGAGAGTGACTTTTATACTGCTTGTTTTGAATCCGTGGGGTAACTTCAGAAGTAGAACGTGTATTTGTGTACATGGTCGTATAATTGTAGGATGTATCTCTGCGGCCTGGGTCTTCGTATATAACTTGTCTCTGTTGAAAGCAGTTGAGCTTATAATCGGTGTTGAATGATAGACTCCTGCTCTCCAACTGTAAAAAAATATCCCAGAGGAAGAGGGTCACAGGTAGCGAAATATTAATTCGCGTGATGGTGATCGCAGACTTCACCTGTAGTGACATTCATTCAGGCACAGTGCAGCCATGAGAACGCCTGCCTTAGAAATTAGAACCCACGCACGCGTAGTGAATACTGAGCACCTCTAGATAACTCAAAAGTTCTTTGACCGACGCACTCACGTGCACTGTCATGTATTTGTGGACGAAGAATAGTCAGCGATGTGCACTGCTGGCAAAGCAAGAGGCCAGCGTCCTACAGACATCCGCTCATCGTGCTGCCTACTAGTCAACCACTGTTGTGCTTCTAGTGCTTGTGCTGCTGCTGCGGACTTACCCCTTAACCCTTTCCATCTCTTCAACGACGCTGTGGGT
>NW_021147332.1:11722-14743 GCF_002837175.3 Physeter macrocephalus
GACCAGAAACCGCCTTAGTTCTGCGGGGGGGCACCAGATGTCTGTACGCTACACGTCTCGTTTATCGTCGTCGAAATAAAGGGATAGTTGGCCTTGCTTTTTTCTTCCCCTGTGTTTCTCCCTTCTACAGCAAATGTTTGCCGCGTCGCGTGTGTGCAACTCGCACAGGGTATGCGTGTGCACACTTAGTTTAGTCTCTTATCGTGTTCAACGTCTGATGTAGATAATCCTGTGCGGTGTCCGTCCAACCCACGCGTCAGGTGTTTGTACACCGCGGAGCGATAAATGGTGTGCTGGCGCCCGCAACGAGGATTTCAACGCTGCCCTTGTGAGGACCGGTCAATATCACCTTTCCAGGCGATTGAAAACTGCTTTTCGAGTATACCCGCCGCATTTTGTAGCGGTGTATTTTCTCGTGGTGCATCCGATGCCCCTACTCCGTTTCGGTAACTCTCCTTTCTCAATGCTGTCTCTTCTCTGCAGCGCGAGTGCGTATGCACATTCCGTTTCGACGTGTTCCCCGTAGCAGGTGAACTATTCATGCTGCAGAACAAACGCACACGTCAGCCGTGTTTGTACGTCGCATGATTCGCGTACGAACAATCCATCCAGATGTGTACACCGCGTGGGAAGTCACTGCACTTTTTCTTAGCAGCCTCTCCGGTGGCTGAAGGCCTTTATTCGCGATTTTTCGGGGATGTGCGTGTGACGTAATGGAGCCCTTTCTAAAATGTGGAGGAGCTCATCCCACCTCACCATGACTCACCTATTTACCGTTTCTGTAGCAGGTTGACGGGTGTGAGTTTTGCTTCCAACAAAAGGACTGCCTAGAGAGGGTTTGTGGTGTTGCGTAGGAAGACGACAGTACTTTGATGACAGCATTACCATTTTTTTTTTAAACCGTTGTCCTGTATATTTTCCGCAAGCCCAACGTTAGAAGTCCTCCTTTTTCAGATTCACTGCTGCAGCACCTTCCAAGGCTTCAACAGGTTAAAGTATATAGCAAATGGATTCTGTAGTTCGCTAGCCTTTTGGCTTTCCCGGGAAGAAACACTTCCTACTTGAATACGTTTTCTTGTTTTGACATACGCTGATTCTATAGTCAGCGCTATTATCGTTGTCAAGGGTACTGATGAAACAAGGAAAGCTGCCAGAATGATTCTTCTGAGCGTTCAGTCGAGTACATTAGTTATTTGTAATGCCACACGTACTGAAAACTGGCCTTCATCGCCCACCAAGTATCTTCCGTAGTGTCAGTTTTTGTACTTTCTGCTCAGTTACTACTATTTTCAATATCCTCAAGACCATTTTTGTAGGAAGACGCAGGAAATGCAAGTTTCTGCATACGTACACGAGTGGAATACAAGTTGTCCTCTAACTGCTGCTGCCGATGCGGCTCCTGCTGCGTGGTGGTAATAGTGCCGCTGTGGCGCCTGCTGCGCCGGGCCACTGCTGCTGCTGCCTCTGCTGCTCAGGTGTTTTACAATCATCCGTGCGCATTTCCTGCAGACGCAGCTGTGACAGCAACAGCAGGAGCAGTAACAACGGCAAGAGCCGCTGGAGGCCGACCTATAGCAGAAGCTAGCCGAAGCTGCAGGAGTTGCAGCAGCACGGCGTTGGCGGCGCAGCAGGAGAACAGCGAGACTGTACGAATTAGGTTTGTGCAAAGACGTGGGAGGGTCAGCCGCAGCAGCAGCAGAGCAGCAAGCGGAAGCAGAAGCGACAAGGATAATATAATTTTTTCAACTCATGATGAAGAGCGACTTGACACTGACGCCGCAGCAGCAGCTGCTGACGGCTGCTCTTGAAGCGCGTCGCTGCTTTTCTGTTCCCGATTTTGCTGCGTCTCCATTTCCTCCTTCCCCGTCTCCTGTTGCAGAAGCTCCTCCTGCTGCTGTTGCTCGTGCTGCTGCTGCTTTCCCGCCAGCTGTAGCTTTCGTGGGAGAACGAAGATTTCCGCTTCTGCGCTTCAGGCGGTGGCCACCCCACACGCAGCCACAGCAGCAGCAGCAGCTATGGAAGGAGGAGGAGGAGCTGCAGGAGGGGCAGCCGCAGGAGGAGGAGCAGAAAAGCGGCAGTAGTGGGAGTAGGACGCGAGGAGCAGGAAGAAGACACGTGGCGGTACGTGCTGCCCTGCGGAGAAGCTGTTGCTGCTGCGGTTGTTGATCCCGTAGCTAGAAGCAGGAGCAGCAGCAGAAAGTGTGGGAATGGGGAGGTTGAAGCAGCCACAGCGCAGAGCAGTGGTGAGCAAGAAAAAAAGCCACTGGAGGAGGTGTTGCTGCTGCGCACGCTGAAGGGTGACGCAGCCGCCGCAGCCGCGAGAGATTGTTTCCCTTGTTCCATCATTCCATTCGAATACTCTGCTTCAGCTGTTGCTGCGCTGCAGGACGAAGGTCCTACTTTACAAGTGAAGAGCAACAGCAACAGCAGAAGCAGCAGCAGAGATGTCAGCAACAGCAGCAGGTGCAGCAGAAGGAAGGTGCTGGTTTGCCGGCCGCTACAGAGGTGGGAGCCAGCAACTTTTATGTCTCCGCCTTCTGAGGCAGACACAGGTGCCGAGCTGTGGAAACAACAGCAGCAGCAGGAGGAAACAGCTCAGGAGCAGCAGCAGCGAGAGCAGGAAGAACGGCAGAAGCAGCAGGAGGAGGAAGAGGTAGAGGAGCAGGAGGAGGGGGAGGAGCAGCAGCAAGAAGAAGAAGAAAAAGAAGAGCGGCTGCGTGTGTGGGGTCGTGGGTTTGCCAATGCTGCTTCTACTTCACGTCCACACATCTGGGCGATGGATGCTGCTGCTGACATGTGCCTCTTTAGTGAGGGAGAAGGACTGCGTTGCGTCTCTTTAACCAGCAGCAGCAGCAGCAGGGCGTCCAAGTCTTCCTCCTTGCCAGGCTACAAGGTGAGTAGAGAGGAATGGCGTTGTAGCGGCAATGCGAAAGGCAGCAGCAGCAATTGCTGCAGCAGCGCGCATGACTACTACTACAACTATACCAGCAGCAGCAGCAGCTCCAGGGCGAGCGGCGGCGG
>NW_021147334.1:0-719 GCF_002837175.3 Physeter macrocephalus
ATACCAAATGCAAGAGCGATAAGCACACAGGCCGAAGCAGCTCCGTACTCTTTCATCTGATGCAGAGTTAAAAGAACCAGGGGCAATACATCCAACGGCAGCCAGGGCCCCCATTACTGCAGAGAGGCTGCAGCACTTACCTGAACACCGGTACCGAAACAATGGGAAAAGTCGACAGACGTAAAAAAATATACCCATGGGATAAGATGCTATAAAGGTGCCTTCCTGACACGCTCATACACATACGTACACGTATTACGGTACACGTTGTATACATACATATCACTCCTTCACACATACATATTTATATTGCCACAAAGTACACGTGGCAAGAGATCCTCGTGTGCCGACCTGCCTACCGTCTGTAGAGCTCCATGTGGGCCGGGTGCTCTGCAATACGCTACAAATACACACAGGCATATGAACCTCATGCTTGTTCATGTGCGTATGCGTATGCACACAAGAAAGTCTTGATATACTTGGTGTACTCGTCTACACGCATGGCAAAAGAGACGCAGCTCATATGTATAGATTCCAAGCAGCATACGCATAGAAGCTTCCGCAGTTCATTCTTTAGAGACAGCAGGGTTCTTCGTAGGGCGGCCGTGGGAAGAGCCGTGTGAACTCTGCCTTTAAACCCGGTAATTTCGCAAGGGAAGGCCTCTTGCGTACATACCTTAGCCCTCGCGCAAAAGCTCCCACTACGAGATGCCAGGCAG
>NW_021147334.1:5894-7468 GCF_002837175.3 Physeter macrocephalus
TACTCATTCTTCCACGTAGATACATACACGTGCAGAGACATGTACACCTATATATATATATATATATATATATATATATATAGGCGCACGTCTGCAGACTTTCAGATACATGCACCGAAGCATATATGCATACACACAAGCAATGCGGATGCGTATGTAGTCGTGTCAGTGTCTCCCCTGTAGGCTTATATACGTACGTATGTGTACACGCATGAATATATGTATGTGCAGTCACTTGCGCGTCTCCAATTATGCCTTCGAAGTCGAGTTCCACGTTGACAGCAGTACCTGCTTGTTCTCCTGTTTAGTTCCTTTCTTCTTCTTCCCCGCTTCTTCCTTCTTGCTGTCCTCTTTTTTTTCGCAGCAGCTGCATGCGGCGCAGGAGCAGCAGCACACACCTGCAGTAGCAGGAGCAGCGGCAGGCGTGACCGCTTCTCTCTCGTTGTTCTTTTCTGCACGGCGCAGCTCTGCCTCGATGATTTCTTCGAGCAGAGAGTCTCCCTGTCCTTTATAAAGCAGAAAATCATCGCCTCCTTCTTCCTCTTCTTTCTGACTTCCACTCCTCCTTTTCTTCTTCTGCAGCAGATCTCCCCTTGCCGTCGCCCTGTTTCCCTCTACCTGCTGCACGCGCTTCCGTCCCCGCGTCTCTCCCGCTTCAGCTCCTCCCTGTCTTCGTGTATGCTCCTCCACTTCCTTCTCGTCCAGGTCTCCTGCTGCAAATCTGCCGCCTCTGCCACCTCTACTAGTACAAACACTCCCAGTGCTGCTGGTACTGCTTGTACTACTACGGCTGCTGCCCCTCTTACGTCTAGTTAGTCCTCTTTTCTCCTTCTGCCAGCGGAGCAGCCTCTTCCTCCTTTCGCCCCTTAACCGCATGCGTTTCTGGTCCTGCTCTCTCGTTTTCTCTGCTGCATCATCGTCGTGGCGACACGAAGGTCTGTCTTCTTCAGAGGAACACAAGGAAGAAGCCCCGCTACCCGTGTCCTCCACATTTCTCCTCCTGTTGCTGCTTTGCTGCTCTCGCAGCTGCTTTCCTCTCCTTCGCAGCGGTCTCCCCTCGTCTGTCTCCCCCTCCGAATAAGACGAGGAGGAAGAGAAAAATTCTTCCTCTTCTTCGCGACTGTGCACAGTTCTTCCACCGGAGCCATCGGAAACTCCTGTATCTGTCTCAGTCTCCTCCGAAAGCAAATCTTCTTCCTCTTCCTCTGCTCTGAAGCCGTCATACTCAGAGTCTTTTCTCCCTTGCTCCCGGTATTTCCTGCCACTGACTCCCCCGCTCCTTTTTCCTGTCCTCCTCTGCTGCTGTCGTCGCCGCTGGCGCATGCGCTGCAGCTGCAGCTCCTCGTGCTCATCGACTGCCGTCTCAATTAGCCACAGCTGCTGGAGGAACTCTGCAATTTTCTCTTCTGCTGTTGCGAGAGACTTCGTAGAAACAGGAATGTACGCATCTGTGCTGCCGCTGCTGCTGCGTCCTGTCTCGCCGTCTTCTCGGCGCCGTCTCTGAGACCCCCACTCTCCCTCTTCCGCAGCACCGGCAGCCGCGCTTCCAGCAACAGCAGGAGCTCCTGTACTGG
>NW_021147334.1:9907-10928 GCF_002837175.3 Physeter macrocephalus
GCTGTGGGCCCTGTCACTGGAGCTGGTCGCACTGCTGCCGTCATTGGTATTCTGACACCCCTTCCTGGAGATAGCCGGCGGGGCCCCGGGCAACTTCCCTGCACGAAGAAGCTAACACAACATGCCGTTTGCCCTAAGGAAGGCTGCTCTTTACTCTCCGGTAGTCGGTGACACTCGTAGCAACGCACAGTACTCGAGCCATCTCTGTACTACTGATTTTCTCTCTATACACAGACGTGTGAATCCGCACAACAGCTGGGAGGCACATCCAGATACTCCACATGTTTATACATCTATCTATCTGCAGAAAAGCGAGGCGAACACAGGCGTGTACGTGTGAATATAGACACACCGACACACACACACACACATACACACATACCATTGCATATTTTGTGAAAAGTACCATGGCAGCCATACATGCTGTGAACAGAAAACACCCACACACTCATACCATGTGCAACTGGGAAGCACCATCCAACCTATGTCTGTCCGTCAGCTTCTGTACATGCACGTGCTTATGGTTGCTCCCCTCTATACAATGTATGATATACACAAACACACATATTCTTGTGTAGGTCTCGTTTCGTATGTTTTACTGAAAAGAATGCGAGCAGTGCATGCGTACATATTATAAACATCTCCGTGTTACGGGTACCAAAACACACAATGTATGATTAGAAGAAGCATCGAAAAAAAGGACTTATGATATACAGTTGAGCAGTATCAAGCACGAGAGAGCAGTAGCAGCAGTACAGTCATGCGCATGGGGTGAGATGGCTGTCTCCCCTCCTGTTAACCTCCGGCGTTGCGTCTCTGTAGCTCAAGCTAAGCTGTTGTGTATTGTTGCTGACAGCGAGGTAGGCTGCGGTGCCGTCCCACTTGCACTGCTGCTGCCTCGGCACTGTCTGCCGCATCTCAAATACAGCAGCAGAAGCAGGGGGCACTTCACATTTGGTAGACTTACGCTGCTTCCGTAGAAGAGGTTTAGGCAACTTCGCCGGCGGGGGCATCGACAAGT
>NW_021147334.1:12444-14725 GCF_002837175.3 Physeter macrocephalus
GTGACACGTAGAAAAACTCTCACTAATGAATGCACAGAGTTACAGAGGACAAGTATAATACGACGAACGTGGTGACTACACAGGCTGTCAAATTAGGTACCTTCGCCTCACCTTGACAACTACAACGCTTTCAAAGTGATGCTGTCTTCACACATGAAACCAGTCAGTTGCTCGTTATATTCGTTGTAGCGCGTAGCAACACGACTGCGTGAGAATCCAGCCCTTTCCATTCACTCGAATGTAAGCGTACGTCCTGCTGCACAGCTACGCATCGAGACAGATATCTTCTCTGCGCGTGCATGCAGTACCACAATGCGAACCTCTTACATGATGCGGCACGGGTGCAGCTAGCTTTCAACCCCCGGGGTGGCCGATCTGCTTTAAATGTGCGAAACATCAGTTCGCATATTATTCTGTGGAGATTCGCAACCGAGGAACGTGCAGAGGGCCTCACGTTATTTGGTGGAATGACGCAGTATGCAGCACCTGTGGCGGTGATCAACGATGGGTATTTTTGTGAAGAGTAGGAAGAGTTAAGCACCTCCATGTGTGAAGTGCAGCACAGCGCAGACCAAGGCAACAACAGACTGTCTAGGGCAACGCCGTCTCTCGGACCACATAATTTGACTGCAATAGCGGTGAATGTATAGCTCACCCAGACAAGGAAGCTTTCCAGCTGTGCATACTTTCCGTTTCGGCCTAGTCTTTTTTTCGATACTGTTGAAGAAGGAAGTAGCGGAGCCGATCTACGATACCAAGGAAATCCTTTGCATATTTCGTCCAAGTTTGAAGACAGAGAACGCCCCGTTGGGCGACATCATGATGATCGACACATTTCTTCTGTAGCTTCGCGACGCTTCCGCTCCGATAAGGACGACAGGCAGAATATGTGCGGTACCAGGATAAGTTAGGTTTAAAGAGATTACGCTGACACTAAAGCGTATAGTCACTCTTTTAGGTCGCTCCCATCCAAGCTGATTTTCTCACGCACATCTGTACGGCGCAGAATCGTCAGCTTCAAAGATGTAGCGGTGAATGATAGGAAACAGGTTCAATACAACAGTACTTATCATCTGGTGTTAGTGAGAATTTCACGATGTACTGCCACACAGTTGAGGAGACTTGCTCGATTGTATGACTAGCGTTGGATGCTGCGTGACACAAGGACAGGGTCCTCAGACACAGTTTTATTCTTAAGGGAAAAATTCTGAGGTAGGAGAGCGGAAAACCACAGTTCCGGTCCTCTTGCGTAGTAGCAAAGCCCGTGTAGCTTGTGTGATGCACTCACTAGTAGGTTACGCTAGCCAGTGATAGCTCCTGTCAGATGCTCGTACGTGCTTGTGTCTATTGGTGCCTTCTGTTATACGGCAGATGTTTCAGCAGTCGACTAGCTTCTGGGGAAGGACGAAATATGACTGCTTCGTCATCACGAAATTTTAGTCGCAAGGTCGTATATGCCTTTAACTCCTCGTATGGGCTGATGCTTCAGAAGGGTGACGATGAACGTAACCACTCTTCTGAGTTGACCGTAAAGATTTTCGCAGTCTGGCCGCTAGGACTAAAAGCGGCGCTATATCAAGGTTTTTCAGCGGCTCTCCGTAGTAATTTTTGCTTTGTTAATCGGAGACATCACCTTTTCGCCAGCAGTCACTTGCGTGCCAAGGGGTGTACTGGTGGGTCACAATTTGACGCAGTGGCAGCAGCTGACGCGCGTCAACATCTTCCACAGATATACATACGTAGAAGTATGTATATATGTAACATCATGCACGTGAGCTACCAGTGTCTTCCACAGATGCCATCCTGTGTCGATTGGCCGGAGGGAAGTCGTAACATGGGAAAGTAGTTCTCTGTTACAGACGGCAGGCCTGCTTTATCTGGCACCTACAGCTTACCCAACCTATAGTTTTTTTTTCTTGAAGACAGCCACAGGAAGTAGCCGCACTTTCAGTAGTTGCACCACTTTTGGGAAAGTACACGCTAATTCATTCGAGGGGCTACATGGCTCAGCCCTTGCCGCTTGCAAAGCGATAGCAGGTGTTGACTGAAAGCATCTGGGAGATGTGAACTCACTAGACAGGAGGCAAACGTTTCACAAATATCTCCAACAACGTCTTTGCGTGTACCACCGTGGAATCGGTTTCGGATACTCTCTCCACACACCTGCGGCTGAGATTGTGCCCCCTCACACATAACACGCAGTCATATAAATGCAAATACGTTCACAAGACGCGTGTATCATACGCGTGCAGAACTAAGGCTGCGTACAGCTTCTGATCTG
>NW_021147335.1:0-726 GCF_002837175.3 Physeter macrocephalus
CTTCGTCTGGCATGGAGTTCGCCACATGCGTACCAGACATGCTGCTTGTCCTAACGTCTACCATTTCACCCCGGTGTCAGAACCCCCAGGCCCTGAAGAGCTACTCTCGCGTCGCGGACCCGTGGCGCCTCTTTTTGCGCCACAGCAATGCACCATGAAGAGGCGGAGGCGAACGGTGAAAGTGCAAAAGTCGACTATGTGCTCCTCGCAGAGGTCAGCACATTGTCGTGCGGGAAGGCCCACGGCGCGTAGAGGAATGCACCTCTTCTCGTGATCCTCAATAGTAGAATGCCTCTTTTGCTCTCGACCCCGGCCTGCCCAAAATAGTGAACTCCTGTAGAGACATTTCGCCGATGTCTTGCTAGACTTCTTCCTTGTACTGAACCCAAGATAAAACTATATTGCTGAGTGCAACGGAAGCAACATATATTCATTTCCTTTGAAACTGGTTTGCCTGTGCATTTCTTGAATATTCCAAACGTCAGCCCACATTTTTGCAAATTTCCCGCAACGTTCACACCCGTGGTAGCCCCTAATGATAGCCAAAATTCCTCGTCGCCGGAACTGTACGCGGCTCTCCTCATTCAGCTCTGCATACTACTGTCCACGATCGACGACGTCTGTCAGTGAAGTGCGGCTCTGTCCACATCTCTATCTGCACCCGTCGAAGGCCTTCCAACATTTCGAATAGTATATTGCTCCCAGCATGATCGTCTTACATCGCAG
>NW_021147335.1:6895-8994 GCF_002837175.3 Physeter macrocephalus
CGCAGCCTGCGTCACCTCGGTCTACACACTGAGCTGTATTTTAATCTCTATGTGGCTGTTCTCCCTGACGGAACCGAGGGAACCACCGCCGTCGGCTCTTCCATCGGTTTCGTATTCGGTAGTAATCTGTTTACGTCTAGAAATATGTTGTTGCCGTCCTCGTTTGTATTAACCCGTGCCACCGGTCGGAGCGTGGGTCTGTGTTCCCGTTCCCTACTCACCCGCACAACGTATGTACGAACACGTAGCCCGACGCGAAATAGAGATTGTGCTTCGTCTGGCATGGAGTTCGCCACGTGCGTACCAGACGTGCTGTTTGTCTTAATGTCTACCATTTCACCCCGGTGTCAGAAAGCCCAGGCCCTGAAGAGCTACTCTGCGCGTCGCGGACGTGTGGCGCCTCCTTCGGCGCCACTGCGATGCACCACGAAGAGGCGGAGGCGCACGCTGAAAGTGCAAAAGTCGACTATGTGCTTCTCCCAGAGGTTAGCACATTGTCGTGCAGTAAGGCACACGGCGCGTAGAGGAATGCACCTCTTCTCGTGTTCCTCAATAGTAGAATGCCGCTTTGCTCTCCACCCCGGCCTGCCCAAAATAGTGAACTCCTGTAGAGACATTTCGCCGATGTCTTGCTAGACTTCTTCCTTGTACTGAACCCAAGATAAAACTATATTGCTGAGTGCAACGGAAGCACCACACATTCATTTCCCTTGCAATTGGGTTTGCCTGTGCATTTCTTGAATATTCCAAACGTCAGCCCACATTTTTGCAAATTTCCCGCAACGTTCAAACCCGTGGTAGCCGCTAATGATAGCAAAAATTCCTCGATGCCGGAACTGTGAGGGTGAATTGCGTAGTTTACGCGGCTCTCCTCATTCAGCTCTGCATACTACTGTCCACGATCGACGACGCCTGTCGGTGAACTGCGGCTCCGTCCACATCTCTATCTGCACCCGTCGAAGGCCTTCCAACATTTCGAATAGTATATTGCTCCCAGCATGATCGTCTTATATCGCAGTCTCCCACCGACCAAGACATATCCTCCTGCACCCGTTTCCGCCTAGTGCGACAATCTTACCTTGCCACAACGTCTTTCCTCGCACCTGGTTATGCACAAGAATGTCAGAGCAACACACTCCTTCAGCTCAACTGCGTCCAAATTCCTCCGGCACATCCCATCAAAATAGGAAACACATGTCGCACGTGCGCCTGTCCGTCGTCAACGTATTGCTACCGCCGCAGAATCAAAGCTGTACTGTATACTAGTTCGCTATAATGCAAAACGCTAAAACCACCCCTAACTCCCTCCTCCTTACCGCCACCAGTGGGCCGCACCCCCAAACTAGACCTCAACTCTTCACCTCCTCACCTATACTTCTTGTCGCTCCTTCAAGATCCGAATATGGTACAAAACCCCAGTAGTCAACATCCATGTAGCGAGGTCTGGTTGAGACTTAACCACTCGAGAAGTGTCTTTCTCTTTTACCAACCAGGCTGCAGTGTTGTGCTCTCGCGCAGTCTGCACACGACGGTCGTCACAACGTGCCGGGAGCAGAACCGGCATGAAGAATATGAACCCCTGTGGCACGTGTAATGCTGTCGTCATTGCAGACAACCGATGTGCCGCAATTTGAAGCACGTCGACATTACTCAGTGGTAGGCATACCAATCCGGACACACCTGTTAATAGCGTTCCATTCAGAGCGTGTCACTGTCGTCATTGACCCGTGCTGAAAACACGGAAAAAATCATATTTGTCATACAATATCAGTCGAGCAGCAGCTGCAGAGTGGTGCATTCACACGACTCATCCGTTTTCCTGTGGGGTCGTGACAGCCGCGGCTGTGTTATCCTCGCTTGGATCTCTCGTATTCACCCTGTCACTCCCGTCCGCCAGTCATGGGTGGATGTCAAAAAAAGAGCACGAGAAGATCTATAACACTGACAATCGTGACACGACAACGCCGGGACTACCCATCTGTGCAGTTCCATGCGTAGACATTTGCTCCAGTCGGTAAGCCCTGTAGTCTGCGCGTATCTCAACCGACTCTTTCGGAAGGGCCGACGTGTATGTTTTCTCGCATGGGCTTCTTCCACAA
>NW_021147335.1:12710-14105 GCF_002837175.3 Physeter macrocephalus
TCGGGTTATTGCCGGGTCGTGGCATTTTTTTCTGAGTTATTCTCGCTGCGGCCTCTCGTACTGAATCTGTTGCACCTGTTCGCGAGTCATGCTTGAGTTCCAAAAAGAAATAGAGGAGAGAATCTGGAGCATTCAGAAAGGTGAGATCCGCAGGCGGGGAGTATGCATTTGTAAAGCCTCATGCGTAGCCACCGGCTCCAGCCGGTAAGCCCTGCTGAGGCTGCCTTGTGTCAGGCGACTCTCCAGGAAGAGTCGAAATGTGTATCGTATCTCGTGAGCTTCCCGATACAACGACCATGCACCCTCCTCTCCGCAGGTCGCCTCAACTCACGCTAGTCCTGGAGCGAGTCAGACATGCCAGTCCTTGAGCATGCCGTGTGATCCTGTTCTTCAGGGATCAGTTCTCTCTCAGCGACGTACCAGGGCTGCCCATGCTGGCACAACCCCACTCTGCGTGGAGAATAATGTTCCGCTACAGCTAGTAAGCGCCGCACACAATGTTCCTATTGACGATGATTCGAAGGTAGAAAACAGGATGTGCGTAGTCTGGCATAGAGGGCCCTGTGTAGCCACTAAGCAGGGCCTCCGTCCCAACGTCAGACACCTATCAACCCCTTCTCAAACATTCCCGTCCTTGTCCCCCCACACCAAATCAGACCCTCTCTCTGTAATCTCTCCTCTGCCAATGCCCTGCTGCTCTCCACGTCTCCGGCCTGCGCGTCCTCCTGCGCCACTGCGATGCACGAGCCAGCCACAGACCCGCATGTCTCAAGGGCAAGGGCTGAGCCATCGCTGGAAGGACAGACCACCGGACTACCATGCGCCCTGGTGCCCCTCCGCTCTTGCGTTCTTGGTGCTGTTAAGGAAATGCACTTCTCCACTTGATCCTACGTTGTAGCATAGCATATATTCTCTGTCCATATATCTGCTCTGGCCCCTCGTGTCTCGTCAAATAACGTCGTCGCTGCCTGCCTGATTTCCCGCTTTCCTCCTCTCATTACGATGCGATATCATTGTGTTCAGTTGACGTTGTGCGTTTTCGTCTCCTCCGAAGTACATATTTGCCGTGCAATTTTCAGACACTCTATTCATCCGATTACATTATTGCTGGTCTTCACGCCTCATGCGAATCAGCGACACCGATCGCCCATGTAGAAGACATCAAGTCATTGTAGATGTAGCGACGAACTGCGCAGTCCACTCCGGGACTCTCGATTGAGTTCACACACTACTGTTAACTACATTGCAAGGCAGCGCTCTCTATATCTCACTTCCCGCACACGGGGCGGCCACAGATGTTTCCAACCCGAGTGTGCTCTCCGCACGATCCCACTGGACCCGGAACCTCACGACGTACGTTGGTCGTGGATAACATATGTGCGTCCAGGATCCACC
>NW_021147335.1:14275-14716 GCF_002837175.3 Physeter macrocephalus
TCCCTGTGTGCTACAGTCGCTGTGAGCTCTCGTGTCTGCTTAGTTGAAGCTGCCCGTGAGTAGAAGCTGGGTCAATGGGGGAGAAGGCTGGCGTCAGACCTCAGGGCGCATATTGTGTGTCAATACAACATCAAGAATGCGCCCTCTCCAGGTACTAATCCGGGTCACGGCGACACAACCAGTAGTTCATTGTCATGCTCAAATACCTACTCCAGTGGGTATGCCTAACGCACGTGATGAGGAGTGCGCCGAACCAGAGAGAGGGATGGCGGTGCACCTGCCCCCTTGGAACTCGTTGCACAGCAATGGAACCTCGTCCTCTCCGCAGCCTGCGTCACCTCGGTCTACACACTGAGCTGTATTTTAATCTCTATGTGGCTGTTCTCCCTGACGGAACCGAGGGAACCACCGCCGCCGTCGGCCCGTCCATCGGTTTCGTAT
>NW_021147336.1:0-372 GCF_002837175.3 Physeter macrocephalus
AGAGCTCGTGTACATTACTATATTTGTGCATACAGGTGTGTGTTCCTTGACGTCTATGTCTGTTCCCGCAACCGGAAAGTGAAAGCAGACGCCTCGGTAGTTGCTGTTGTGATGCGGACCTTCCCTTCCACTACCGCGGCTGATCTGCCGACGTCTTTGCTGAAAGAGGATGTCAGACAAAGGGGATAGATATCTACATGGTCTTGGCTTGCACCACACATAATTTCCTGTGGCCGTTAGCGTGCTCCACTCAAAGTCTGCATAGTAGTATACCTGTGTAGGGTAACGTAGATTAGTTGGAGACACTCACACATTCAAGGGTACAGACGAGCAGGTATACCTCGGCTGCTGTTTCGTACGCGCTCATTCGTA
>NW_021147336.1:1835-2919 GCF_002837175.3 Physeter macrocephalus
AGGACATCTCTGTATTAGTACCATGCAAGTAAGTCTCCATCGCGCATATGTGTAGATACATGTAGTACTCTAAACTGTAGCAGGACAGCGCGCCTAGGTCTTCTCACTTCTTCAGTGGCTGTACGCACGCCGCGAATCTCCTTTGCAGGCCTTCGTGGGTTGTCCGGCCTTCCTGCAAGCAACAACCCAGCAGCAGCAGGAACCGCAGCAGCAGGAACCGCAGCAGCGGCTCTTGTACCAACAGACGCAGCGACAGTGGCACCACCATCGCCTACGCTGTAGCAAAAGGTGCGGCAGCAGCACTTGCCACCGCAGCAACTAATAAAGCTTTGATAGGAGAACTTACACGGAAAGGTGTACGACAGCGGGGGCTGCAGTGCTTGTCGCGGATGAGTAACAGAAAGCGGCAGTTCTACACTGTGTACATCCGCTGGGGCTCGCGTCCGTTATACATGTGTGCAACGAGCAGCACGTGCCGCTGGAACCAGCCGTGACAGCAACAAAAACAGTTGCGACAGAAACAGCAACAGAAGCAATACCATCCACAGGGGCAGCAGGAAAGTAACACGAATCGTCCTACTAGCAAGAGCTCCAAGCGAAGCAACAACTGCAGAAGCGCCAACTGTAGCTAAGGAACTAGGAGAAGAGTAGTACTATGGGCGGCGCCAAAGGAGAACGGCGTTATCGTCGGGACCGCGGATTTTTTTGGCAAGGCCGGCAACAGCAGGAACAGTATCAGAAAGGACGACAGCTCTACGCCTTTAGGGGTCGCAGCAGGGTTTACCTCAACAACAGCAGCAATATCAATCTCTGTAGTCGTCGTGACGGTGCCAACGGCTCTAACACAGCAAAGCCATAGCTGCAGTTGCAGTTGGATCACCACCAGCAGAAACTACCAAACGAAGAAGTGAGACTTCCTTTGATGAAATAGGACCAGGAACACCGGAGCGGGGCGGCGCCTGCTTGGAGCTGTCTCTGCAGGTTCTAGGTGCGCATGGTCAGGGACCGGTATTCAGCAGCACGACTATCAGTTTCAACTCACAAAAGGAGCCTGTCTAGCTGTCCTTCATCTTTCCTGTCCATT
>NW_021147336.1:3747-8180 GCF_002837175.3 Physeter macrocephalus
CGGCCGTGGCTGTGCTGGACTAATTCTGTTACTGTTTCTGCCTGGTGTTGTCGTTACTGCGGGTGATGCGGCTCCTGCTGCTACTTCTGAGGCCCCCGATGAACACACCTTATTATGCATTGTTGCATCATCTCGCCGGGATCGCTGCTACGCGGTGCTGCCGCTTCGACGACGCCGTCTTGAATGCTAGTCGTCGTCACTACCCACTCTCACCAGCGCTCGTCGCCACGATTGCTTCTGGTCCTGCTGCTACTACTGCTGGTGGCGCGACTGCTGGTGCTTGAGCTTGGCCCCGTGCTGTCGCTGTCATTGAAACTGCTCCAGCTGCCTCTGTGCCGTCGCTACTGGACTACTTTCTACGTTTTGAGTCCGATCGTCTGTGTGATAGAAGAGCCATAAGCGTATTTGCGGGTGCTCGCGCCGAAAAAGGTTAAGTTGTCAGTGTCTACTGGCGATGTTCTTGCCTGCGCGCAACCATGGAGAAGAAAGGGTCTCTCCCTGGGATCCAGATAGGAACGGCAGCAACAATGCCAAGCAAATGAAAGCGTACCATCTGGCGGTGGTTGACGAGAGATAGAGAACAGCAGTTGACTTCGTTCAGTAGCCCTCTGCTACCGGAGCACGTTTTCAGCAGCAGCGAGACACACACACACACACGAGCAGCAGCCGTCCGCAACGTGGTGCAACAGAGCTGTATCGCCGTGGTAGACTTCTGAGCTTTTTTTCTCCGTGTGTCTGGAGCGGCGACGGCACCACTCTGACAAGAAGTGCACCATCTGTTTTTGCTAAACAAAGCCGCAGTCGTACATACAGAAACGCCCACATGTCAAATCCACAGGGAACGAACAGCCGTATCGAGCGGATGGCCAGTCGTAGAGGGTGCTGCGTAGAAGACGACCACACTCCGAGCAGCAACAGAGAAGCCCACCGTGGCACCGTCCGCAGTAGAAACTGGGAGCGCAGCAGCAACAGGCGTCACCGGCACAAGCGACGCGCGAAGTTGTGGGGTATTATCGGCTGTGCCCGAGGACTGGAAGGCGTCGTGTTTCGTGTTCGACTCTCCACGTAAGGGATACAAACGTTGAGAAATTGTGCTTTATACTACTGTTGCGCAGTCGACTACCCTCATTGTTGTGGGCGCCAGAGGTCGCTGAGCGCTGACCTACAGATGCAGCAGCAATAGCAAGTGCAGTAGCAATAGCAACGCCAGCAGCAGAGAGTCTCATGCGAGCGAGACCCCGTGGGTCTCCGTGATTAAGCTGCACAACGCGGTTTTTTTCGCCTGTAGAGGAAAGTATATAGAAGCGCGTGTGGATACAAGTACGTGTTCAGGGGTAGCTTTGCATACTGAGATAACTGCCGCACAAAGGAAATCACCAGTACACACGGTTGCTTACGAGTAGGCCCCCTCCGCAACCACGCGTACATTTGTAGATACATTTGTTGAGTTTTTCATTAAAACGCTGTGGAGGCAGATGGTTGGCCAGACTTTCGCACACAGTGCCCGCATATACACGCAAACGTAACAGTCTTTGTTGGTGTGCACTGATTCAAAAGGAGGAATCCAGAGACCGTCTCCTGCCCTCATGAAAGTGTTCAAAGGCATCAGGCGATTTACGGTTTTCTTTCATCAACAAGAAGTTATCCAAGCGTATACGTCTATATATACTCGTATTTGTAATTGTAGGTGTAATGCAGCATATAGTTATATATGCACCTGCAGTGTGGTCTAGTTAGAACGGGTGCGCGTAGATAAGCAAGCACTGGTGAAAAGCTGTTTATTATTTACATCGCCCCGGAGCTGAATTTGTATATCTTGACCGCCATTTTGGGGGGATTGTAGCATTAAAGGCAGTACTGGCATCAGTCACACTGTTACTAAGCCAGCTGTGAAACTGAACGAGAACGGTATGCATACTGGTATAACGTAGAAAATACCTTGATGACTCAGAAGGGATGTACATGAATTTCGCAAGGCTGCATGGTAGTGCTAGTGAAGTATATGCGGTAACCACGGACAAACTTCCCCTCTACGCGTAGGTAGGCTTGGGCAGCGGTGTATGCAGCCAAGTGTAGACGCATATGCAATTTTCCCCCTCTTACCACAGATATACGCATACAGAGAAACATATGTATGTCTGCATTTATACGAATGAACACATGCAATTTATTTGTAAACCCCTCCTTCACGTAGAGGGGCGGAGAAGCACGGAAGGCTTGTGACTCTCGTGCGCGGAATTTCCCGTACGAGCTCGGAATAAGAATCATCCACTAATGCCAAGGCAGACGTAACCTTATTGTTTTGACAAGAGGAAGTCGAGTCACAAGTGAGACTTGCACCATGAAACAACTAGTTGCAGGTAGCCCCTGTGCAGATATGTACAAAAGAAGTAAACTGACTTTCCTCCCCGTTGAACTTCAGATGGGAGCTGCCGCACATATAATTTGTTTGCGACTGCGTCCTTTCTGTTACACTACATACAAACCACTTGGATAATAAGCAATAACAGCCGTGAGATGGAGACGTGCAAAATCACCTCGAGCAGCTCTGGCTGCGAAATACAAT
Organism: Physeter macrocephalus; assembly: GCF_002837175.3. Classification (NCBI taxonomy): domain Eukaryota; kingdom Metazoa; phylum Chordata; class Mammalia; order Artiodactyla; family Physeteridae; genus Physeter; species Physeter macrocephalus. The sequence continues at coordinate 6,314 of NW_021147336.1, forward strand.
GCCTGGAGAGGTTTACGTAGTACACGCATGCATACAGCACCGATATGCAGAAGTTTCTGGCTACAGGAGAAGTCTGTCTGCAATACTTTCAAATCGATTACAGTCATACAGACGAAGATGTATATAGAGATAAATACGTCTTTCCAAATATGACTGTAAACAAGAACAATCACAGTAGCAAGGTTCCTCAGCATGGTGAACGCTTACACGCCCCAAGCACTTTTCCTATCGGTGTGTTTTACGAGAAAGAAATACACGTGTGAGGAATGAACGGGGTCGAATCACATACGTACTTGATCTATACAGGAAAGAGGGCATACGGTATATCGCAGGTTTGAAAGCATCCCAGGTCTCTTGCTAGCACCATTCAGAGGATTAAGCGTGCAGATGTATGCAGACACTCCAGTCTTGCCTTCTCGTGCCTGGAGCTTCCTAGACACCTAGAGTTTAAATTGTAGCGTTAGTCATATACTAATAGGCACAACTAAATTCTAACAGCTTTGTGAATGGAGTCCTGCACCTTTCCATAGATGGCGCTGCCTGCGTCCGCACAAACATAGAGACGCACACGTAAAATAGAACTCTTCATGTCCTGACCTAGTTCTCTCTCAGCTAGTCAGAAGACCTGTCTGATGGTGCTTCTGTTAGAGCGGCTCGAGATTCGCGTAGCGCGGCAGCCTAGAAATTGTGCGTGCGCATATGTGCTATACGACAGGTTGTGTTTCGTCAGCCTGAGATGTGAAGCACGAATATAGGCACGGGCAGAAGGAGTCGTACGCTGAAATTCCAAATTCTTGTAGCGTAGAAGGTCGAATGGGTGAGGTACGTGAGGATGTAAAATAACGCTTTACGATTCTTTTCTGCCGTCTTCCCTTTCGTAATGTGCCTAAGTATAGATATGCACGGAGTGCAGAGTAGCCGATGCATGGCACGTTAGGTACGAGTACGACACAAAAGCGTAGAGGATCACAGCTGTGTGTACATCCTTATGCATTAAAAAGGCCAGAATCAACTGGACAAAAATGTGTGAGGACGCAGGTGCCGTAGGTGTACACGCGGGCAGGGGTCCAAGTCCTAGTTAGGAGAACAGGTGTGCTTGCGTATCACTACTTTCGTGTAGCTGTCACCTCGCGTATAACTCATCTACGTGAAAGTACACAAATACTTGTTTTCGACACCGTAGAGGGACGTATCTGTACGGACAAAACGATGTGTGTCCCCACTCTTACCGCAGCAATGATACAGAAACACGTGTTATCGAAACAAAGTGCACATGGAATTACGTAAGTGTTAATAGTTCGCCTGTAAGTATAAACAGCCAGGAAGTCCTACTTTTTTACGGATGCTACAACAACGAGGATGTAAAGGCGTATATGGAGAAGTTTCTTACGGTGGAAATCGTCTCTACCTCGGTCCCCCTCGCGCACACCTACAGGTTTCTATACTTAATCGTCCGTCTGCACATACCTTATTATGAACATTTATTCTTTATCCATGCGTACGAGTATGTTTACGCCGATATATGCATATGCTTACGGAGATCTACACTCGTATTACAGAGATTCATATATGTCGTAGGCAGGATTTTGTATGTGTCTGCACGCCCAGTGTATTTATTGGGGAAAATCTAGCGGGGTTCAGAGGGAGTTCGAGTTCACAGAGCCTGAAAGGACACCAGGTATTACTCGCGGGTTTTCACGGAAGCAGAATGATGTGTCTCGTTAACAAATAAATAATGTTGCTCAGTAAGGGTTGCTGCTTGCGTGCCTGTGCTCCTTCTAACTTGTACGTCTCCACTGCTGCAGCATGTGCCGCGTGCCGAGTGCTTTTACAGTTGTCGGGAACACTTGTTTTGATCGCTGCTTCG
>NW_021147336.1:8234-8671 GCF_002837175.3 Physeter macrocephalus
CTTCTTCTTCTTGTATCAGGTTCGGCTGATGAGGCTGTTCTCTGATGCTATGGGTGTTGATACTATAGAAGGTGCTGCTGGGGTCGGAACCGCTGCAAGGAAACAGAAGAAGGGGCCTCCAGCATCATCGCAGCTTGAATATATTACCGCGCCATCGTCCACCCGGGCAGAAGCAGCAGTCGTATCAATACGCAGCCAAGGGTTTTGAAGATTGCAGCAGCGCACTACCGACGCAAGAACAGTGGACAGACAAACCGACTACAGCAGCGCCGCCAAACGCAAGAACAGTGGAAACAGGCAAACCACCTACAGCTAGAGGAATATCACCAGGAGCAACCCCCCTACCCCCCGCCAGAGTGGGGGGTAGCAACAAATTCCGCCGCCTTTGGTGCTAAAGCGTATGGCACAGGACTGACAGTAGGACCAGCGGGGGGCCC
>NW_021147336.1:9902-10850 GCF_002837175.3 Physeter macrocephalus
AGAAGCAGGCAATATAAGCCCAGCAAGGCGCGGCAGTCGAACCCCAAATTTTGAAACGGCAATACAGCACGCAGGAAGTAAAGCTGCAGCAGCACGTAGAAGTGGAAGGAGAGGAGAAGCAGCAGCGCAGACACCTGCAACACCGGGCGGGCAACTCTCCACAGAGCTCCGACCGGCCGTCGGCCCACGAACCGCAGCAAATGCAACAGCAGCAAATGCAACAGCAGCAAATACAAAGGCAACTAAAGGAAGAGCAGTAGCACTGGATGTTGCAGTGGTTTCAGAATTAGGTACGTCGTCACCAGAAGAATCAAGCCAAACACGAACAGAAACAGCAACAACACAGCGGCCAAGTTGTTTGGAGTGGCGGTGGGTCACAGAAGAGGCAGACGCAGCAACCCGAAGTAATGAACGCAGGTGTACCGACGATTCCACAAGCAACACTAGCAACAGTATCTGCAGCAGCAAGGCCAAGAATAGCATCAGCGAGGGGTGGGGCCTTCGCGCTGCATTATCCTGTGCCTCCACCACTGTTACTGCTGGTGCTGCTGTTGACTCCACAAGTGTTGGGTCCTTTCCAAGTGGTACGAGTGGCAGTGCTGCCTCTGTCTCCCACTCGCTCGTTAGCGCTGCTTCTGCTGTGCGTAGAGAATTTCAGGAGCCTGTTGCTGATGCTGCTGCTGCTGCGTTTCCTGGTGCTGCTACTCTTTTTGGAACTCCCACGTGGGCGCTTGTTGCTGCTGCTCCTGCTGCTCCAGCAACAGGGGACGGTGGCGAAAGTTTTCGACTCGTGGGGATGCAGCAGAAGCTTCAGCATTTGCAACAGAGCATGCGGCACAACGTCAAGAAGAACAACTCGCAGCAACAAAGAAACAGGTGGGGAGGAACTATTGACGAGCCATCTCTACAGCAGCGGAGGAAAGATTATTACTGCGTCGAACAACATGA
>NW_021147336.1:11085-12562 GCF_002837175.3 Physeter macrocephalus
ATGGCAACAGCAGCAGCATTTTCAGGCGCTGTAACGGACAGGACAGGACCAACAGAAGCCGCTGTTCAAAGGCTAATAACGCCAACGGACACCGGCGTGAAAACTTTCAAAGGAGGAGCAGTACAATATGACATAGAAGGGGCAGTAACGACCGCAGCAGCAGGCGAAGCACTAGCAGTGGCAGGTGTTTCCACGGGGGTGTCAGCTGCAGAAACGCGAGACTTTTCAGTTGATGAAAGTACGGCAAAACGCTGCGGAACGGCCAAGTCGTGCGCAGCTCTGCTGCTGCCTACAAATAAAATGGAAACAAATCAGACAACCACAGCCTCAGACGGCACACGTGGCGGTGCAGCTGCCGCAGTGTCTGACCGTAGTGCTGTTGCCTGGGCTGCTAGCAACCCTTCCGTGGCTGGCTTTGCTGCTGAAGCAGACACCCGTACTGAGACTGTGCCTTCTGCTGGAATGGGGTCCAATATAATTCCGTCTACTCTTGGTGCTGAGGGGGTTAATACCTCTTCTGCAACTACACTCTCTTCTTGTCTTCTCACTCTCTCCCCTACAGATGCTTCAGCCGTCGCCAGCAGCGACGTGACGCCAGGGTTCATATGCAGAAGCAACGACGGCAGCAGCAGCATCAATGGCGACCCCGGCAACATCAGCGCGAATAGCAGCAGCAGTGACAGCAGCAGCACCAAAGACGTCAACGACAAACTCACACTGACGCCCTGCGAGAGGTGCACATGCTGCCTGGGCGGCAGTGGCAGCAGCAGCAGCATTAACAACCTGCCTTATAGCAGCGGTAGCAGCACCCACCATATGTGCAGCTTCTGCAGCACTGACAGCAGCAAACAATTTTGCAGCAGTGACAACAGCAGCAGCACCAATCTCACATGCTGCGGCACTGAAACGGGAGGCAGAAGCGGCTCCACCAGCAGAGATAACAGCAGCGAAAATCTTAGCAGCAGATGTGTCAGAACAACTTTTGCAATCAGGAAATTCTGCAGCAACGGGGAGGGAAGACAGAAAACTCTAAATGGAGACAGCGGGAGAGTTGACTGGAGTGTCCAGCAGCAAAACCAGGAGCAGCAGACAACCAGCGAGCAGCACCTTCTTTTTAAGCATCTGCAGCAGCAAGTACTGCTGCACACACGGGAACAGGAAGTCGCGAGTGGCGTGGTTTCTGCTGCAGGTGAAGAAGCTAACGCTTTAGACCAGAGAAAAGACTGCAGCGGTCACCCCACTCGCGTGCAACAGGAGGACAACACAGCTCCTTCGGTTGCTGCCTCCATTGACTTGGTTGCTGCTGCTGAGCCTCCTACATTGAAGACGGTGCTGCAGGCAGCAGTTTTACCTTCTTCTGCTGCGGCTGCTCATGAAAATCACTCCACCACTTCGAGTGTTGAAGAGCTGATGCTACGCAGGGTTGCAGCTGACACGCCAGCAGGTGCATTCCCAGGAACGCCTGGGTCCCACGAGG
>NW_021147336.1:14366-14711 GCF_002837175.3 Physeter macrocephalus
GGACTGCTACATGGCGAAACCAGCGGCGGCCAGTGCATAAGCACTACTCAGTGAAGAAGTATGGCTTCGAGCAAGCACGCCTTCTAGCTATACATCACAGACACTGCATGGTTCTACAGCAGCAGCAGGAGCAGCAACGACAGCTCCAGCAAAAAGAGCACAATCACCGTACTCAAGGAGAACACCTGCAGCGGCTACAGCAGCAGCTGGAAGAACGCAAGACCCTGCAGCAGCAGCAGGAGCAGCGGCAGTATCTGCTGCAGTCCCAAGCAGAGATAGTCGGTCCAGAATCCGAATGCGGGGCTGCGGTTCTCTCTCTGGATTCTTCTGGTGTTGCGCGAACAA
>NW_021147337.1:0-13086 GCF_002837175.3 Physeter macrocephalus
CTGCATCGGCAGGCGGATGCGCAACCACTGCGCCACCAGGGAAGCCCCCGTCACAGCTTCTAAAAATTATTATTTTACCCTAAAAATAAATTTTTAGGTTTAGGTTACCCTAAAAATTACAAAATGCATTCTTGATTTATTTCAGTCTTCTTTAAATTAGTAATTTTACCCCATCCTAAACAATGCAAGAACCTTATAACAGTTTAACTCCATTTACCCTTGCCATCCTTTGTGTTATTATTGTTATATATTTTACTTTTATAAATGTTGCAAATCCCACAAAAGGACTATTGCTGTTATTTTAAACAATCAATATTTATTTCTATTCATGCACATATTTACTATTTCTAATAGCTCTCCATTCCTTCCTGCAATTATGTTTCTCTATTTGAGATCATTTTCCTTCTGCCTAAAGAAATATCTTTAATACAAGTCTTCCATTTTCTTTAACCATTAAAGAATTTAATGATACCAATCGTGATTATTTTGAGGCCCATTTCTAGTAGCTCTAACATCTGGATCATCTGCAGATCTGTTTTTATGCTTTCTTTATCTCTTGACTGTTGGTCACGTTTTCTGTTTCTTCACAGATGAAATAATTTTAATTTTATGATGTACATTATAGATAGCGTGCGAACTCTGTATTATGTCATTTTTCTTACAGAGGGTTGAGTTTTGTTTTGCTCACCTGTTAAATTACCTGTGGATCACCTTGATCCTGTCAAGGCATGGGTGAAATCCTCCCTCCCTAGGACCTCACCCTGGTCTTCTAAAGCCTCACATGAATGCTCAGAGTGTTCATTTAGGTCTGCCTATTCTCATTAAGCCCAAACTCCAACATCTCTTTAGCACCATATGGCCTCTGAAATCTCCAGTCTTCTCTTCAGCCTTCTCTCTGCTACTTCCCACCTCTCACCCCGCACATGCCCAGCTTAGTAGTTGACCAAAATCCTAAAAGCATTTTTATGGAGATATTTAGGGCTCCTTCTCTCTAGCTCCCTCCTCTCTGGGACTCTGACTCTCAAATCCTTGATGCTCTCAAACTCTGACCTCTGTTTCTTCTGCCTAGGGAGACTGAAGTTTTCTGTTTGGGTCCTATTTTCCTGTATCTTGGTTTGAAAAATGGCCTCAGAGAAAAAGTCATCGTACATGTGGGATCTCCTAGAGAACTCCTCCACCTCTCACTCAATTACTGCATTTCTGTACTGGTTGTTTTCCAATACCTGAATGAGTTGTTTATATATTATCCAGTTTTCACAGCTTTTCATAACAGGAGGCTAGGTCCAGTACCTTTTATACCATTATGCCCGGGACCTCAAAAGTGGAAATTCTTTCTTTAATGTTTAAGTAGAGACAGTGTCTTCCTATAGATACAATTCTCCAACTTTCTATTTCTCCCTGAAGAGCTCTAATATAAGCATTTCTTAAGTCATCAAAAACTCTACCCAAACTTCATTTAAGCTAGCAGCAATCCATTGTATGGAGATCTTTTTCCTCACTTAACCATGGTCCTAATCATCTGTGTTTCTGACCCTATTTCCTGCTCAAGTATTTAAGGGCTTTTAATAAATGCTTCTTACACTTGAAAGTACATAAAAATCATTTGGAGATCTTGTTAAAACTCAGATTCTGATTCAGTAGGTGTGGGGTGGGCCTGAGATTTTGCAATTCTAACAAGCTTTAGGTGATGCAGTCATCAGGGACCATCCTTTGACTGTTCAAGGCTCTAGGTGACTCATCATTCTCAATGTTGGGGAAACACAGAGTGTTTCATTACCTTGACGCCACATGAGTATCTCTCAGCCTTATCTCTAAAAGATTCTTTAGATATGGAATGTGGCCTGGGCCACTGTTTTTTCAAAAACCATCCCCGGTGAATCAGGACTAAGGACCACTGGATCAATCTCTGACAGAGCCTGTCTCATGAAAAACAATCTAAATGTCCTGTCTATATTAATAACTAACTTTAAAAAGCATATCTTAATAGGACATAACCTTTTAACACAGATATTGTGTGATTCCACTACTTCTCATGCCTCCCTTCACTAAGCATGACTTCTACTGTCTAGTATTCATGGTTATAATAAAGAAGAAAAAGGAAACAACTCAGGAGCTGAGAACAGAGGTGCTGCTGTGCTGGAGGGGGTCAGGGTTGTGGATGGGTGGGAGGGGATATCAGAATCCCAAATAAGACTAAAATCACCCAGGGCCCTTTACAGCTTTGTAGTTAATTCCAGTTCCTTGTTTCCCTTGAATCGTCTTTTTATTTCTTCTTAATGTAAGATAGTAGAGGGTTAAAACTATAGGCTAAGCCTAGTTTTATTAATATCTGAACTCCACCAGTCACTTTCATGTTTTAAACAAAAGTTCAACGTCTTCTAATTGCAATGCTAGCTAATCAAGATGATAAGCCATCCAAGGTATCCTGATTAAACTGCTTTAATGCCAATTCCTTCAAATCCAGGAAGAGACACACACCCTCTTGCACATATGCATTCATTCACATTCAGGTTAAGTTATTGCATTCCAGCCTGCTGCCCAAGGGATGAAGCTGAGGTGGCAAATTATCAGAAATGTATCTTTTATTCAGATATCCTTAGGAGCATGCATACAATCTAAAGGAAACCATTTTTCTGTGCTCCAAGCAACTAAAGGAAGAACCAGAATTAAAAACAGTAAACCCAAAGGACCTTAGGTCCTTAAAGACATCCTGTAACCTATATCCCAACTAAATATTTATATTCAAATGAAAAGCATTGTTAGGACTCTTTGATCTTGAAGATACTTTTCTATTTTAATTAAAAATAGCTGAGACCTCACAACTTTCAAGACATTTTCAGCTAATAAAAGTGCCAAATGCTTTTATTTTCCCAGTGGCCCTCCCAGTCTATAAATGTTACCACTGGTCCCAATTTAAGATATCTTTCCTATTCAAACTGAGAGATTACAGAGCACTTGAGTGGCCTCCAGATAGAGGGCTGCTGAAGTTAAGGAATGTGCATATGGCACATAGTTAGTGAAAAACATGCTGAGTCTTACATAATTACTGTGTTGAAGAAAAGGCAAGGGTAGAGCAATAGGTCAGATAACGACTGTGGTCTGCTCTTTGCAAGGCACAGCCTGAGATAATATAAAAATAATTATACACACAAACCAGACTTTCCAAACTGCTTATTTAGCTTTCTCGGTCAGTATAGCTGGTCAAATCCCTCTGAAAGTTACATTTTCCAGCTGACCACAAATGGTTACTTCACTTAACATTATTTCTGTAAAGTTCTGCATACACATAGAAGTTTAAGGGACTGTGATGTTTATTCCTCACTCTCTAGAGAGATTTGCCCCCTATTAAGTACTGCTCGGAGATTGGAAAGAAGAAACAGATCAAAAGCCATGCTACTGTAAAAGTTTAACACCATCTTCATTACCCTGTAATTAAAACATCAGGTACATACAAGTAAGTTCCAAACGACTTAAAACTGAATCCACTCGATCTTAGCATTTGCATGTTAAAATAAGCATTATTTTCATAAGTATAGCCAGCTCTATGAGAACATGCTAATTTTCTCTTTGTTCCAATTTATCCTGTCCTCAATAATCTGCACCAAAAAAAAAAAAAAAAAAAAGAAAATTGCCATGGTGTTATTTTGCCTTTATAGAGGAAAAAGTTGATGCATCAATTGGTTTTTGTGATTTCCAGGCTGCATCAGTGGTCTCAGAAATTTAAAGCATCCACTATCTTAAACCAACACAGATTTGAACCAGCTCACTGAGATGTTGATTGTTAGGAAGAGGATAGCCCCAAGAATGCCGTGAGCACAAAGAAGGGCAGGGGTCCAACGTTTCAGCCAAAGGATGAGCTAAAAGGTGACAAAGAAAGCACTCTAATTTGATAACAGATCTTATTTGAGGTTTCCCATAAAGAGACAATAGACAGTTTTAGAAAACATGGTTCGTGGGTTTCCAAACAGGCACATTTGTCCCATTAAGAAGAGCCACAACGCCAGATAGTTTTTGGCAGGCTTCCAACCCTGTCAATTATCTCAATCCTAGTGCAGTCTTCCATCCTGGTGGGATTACCACCTACCCAAGTGTCCTCTACCAATTTCCCCAATCCTAATTGTCTTTTCCTTTCTCTCGGATATACTGCTGAGTCTCCATGTCTCTGGAAATTAATCACTATTTGAGAGATTAATTGGAATTTTAAGACTATTCATTGTAATTTCCTCTTCCTCTTGCTTTTTTAATTTTGAGGGGAATCTACAAGGACTCTGTCAGCAACTAAAAACATCTACTTGAAAAGAAAATGTTCCAACCCCCCAAAATAGTTGCTTCTCTGACATTTTGACTCTGTGGCTTGTCATTCATCATACCTGGAGAATTACTTAGGCTTAGTTACAAACTCCACCAGGGATTAAAAATAATTGGTTTACATAATAAGATTAATTATATATAACCATTAAAATGTTAAATGATATCTTTTCCATTCTCTGAGAGAACTCTTTCATATTCTGAATCAGTCACTTCAGGAAGAGAAGTAAATAATTTAAAACCGCAAGAAAAGATAGTAGCTGAAAACTTGTCCCATGGGTTGTGGGCCTCTGAAAGTTTTCTTTCCCCTGGGAACTGAATCTGCCTTATGACACAAAGACACACATATATCCCGCAAAGACACACACATACACTGACACACAAACACAAACCGAGACAAACAGACATAGACACACACGTGCACACATACAGAAACTCACAGACACACCCTGACACGCATAAATGCAGACATTCACACACACACACACAACATTAATTTCTACCAGAGTGAATCCTTGCCCTGGAATGACAGAGCAACAAGTATTTTTAATTCCTCTTTAACCAGTAGTAAATGTCTCCTGGCAGAGCATAAACATAAAATTGTAACTCAGAGAGAAGAAAAGACAGACGTAGATCTGTGTGCTGGTTTTAAAAATGCTTTCCTCATGGTAATGAGTTACAACTACAGGGCTGCCTCCAGGCTAAACAAGCCCCATAATCAGGACATCGGGGAGGCCTCCCAAGACTGAGACATTTCCAGAACCAGAGAGGATGAGCAACTGGGAGTGTCTCATCTAGCTAGAGCTACATATGCAGGAGAGGTAGACAGTGAAGGAAATGGAGGCCCCCCCCCCACCCCGTTTCAGTCTTTCTTGTTTGTTGTCCAGAGGCCATACCTATGCCATTGTGTGTAAGAATCCCCATGTCAAGCTTCTGGCATCTTTAAGAGGATACTGAAAACTCAGGAGATAGTGGCCAGGAGGGGTAGCAACTTAAGGGAAGAGTTTCAAACTGCAAATATTTATAAATGACAAGGACCTTACAAGTTCTACCAAGTCCCACCAAGTCCACACTCACTACCAAATCTTGGGCTGTAAACTCCTTTGTGGTGAGGTTCATATCTCCATTCATTCAGCCATTCATCCAAAAACTGTTCTTAAGAAGCTATTATATGGCAGGCCCTCTGCTAGTAGCTGGTGACCTGAGGGTCCCTGCCTTTATGGAGTGACAATCCACTGGGGACAAACTCTGAACAAGAAATTACAAGGACGCTGCTTCCCATCTTTGTGTTGCCCAGAGCCACACCTGGTGGCTGGCACAAGTATGCACTCAATTTTTATGGAAAAGAGAAGGGGAAAAGGTTGGAGAAAGCAAGGATGAAAAGAATAAGGCTTGAAGTATTGCCACTTCCCTTACCAATCTTATAGATAAAATATTTGGGTAATTAATTTGTTAAATAAGGGATACTCAACACTGAATTAGTATACACCATATACTCAAACACACAAATATTTACTTGCCTCTATCTGGAATTATGATTATTACACATATTTAGAAATGACAATGTTTCCAGTAATGTAACCCATAGCAAATTAGTCTCTTGTCAATAAATTGGTGGAGATTAGGGCCGCTATCACAGAAAGAGAAACACCACACTCTACTGATTGAGGATAATGAGCTCAAGGAATAGAAGGGACAAAAAATGCTCTGTAAGAACGGAGATCAACTTGAAGGCTCCTGTCAAAGAGTTAATACTGATCCAGAAAGCTTTCCATCCTGGTAGAAGTGAGGCTTCCTAGAAAAGTCAGATTCTAATGATGCTACAACATATGGCCAAAGGAGTAATGGGCCAAAGGGCCAAGAAAGGTTACCTCAATTCTGCATTTAGAAAAGGAAGTAAGAACATTAACAAAAGTGTGATGGCTGCTGTGTGCGGGGAACCATGTCAAGCCACTGGGTGGTACAAGGGTCATAAGACCCAAGACCTTTTCTCAAGGCGCTTACTATTGATTAGTCAAGAGCCACAGAAAAGGAGGTCACACTTAAGAAGGAACGAAAGTATAATAGGGGAATAGGATTGAAGTGACTCATTTTTGAAAGTAAGAAAGTATTTCTTCAACAGGAGCTTGGCAGCATCCAGAAATACCATCTTCAGCATCAGGAAAGCATGACCACAATGACCACAGCTTCATTTCATTAAAGTCACTTGCATTTCTGTCTTCAGGCGAATGAACAGAGACACTGCTGACCAGACTAAACAGGGGGAATTACTGCTCGTGTGTGTGTGTGTGTGCGCACGCTCATGTGAGAGAATACTAATGTGGCATATTTTTGTAAAGAGTTCTTATCTTTTAAGATAACAACTGAAATATTTACAGATGAAATAACACCAGGCCTGAGACCTGCTTCAAAATGATCCGAACTATAGGGGTTGAGATTAGATGACACCAGGCCATGAGCTTACAATTGTTCAAGTTGGTTCATTATACTTTTCTCTTTAAGTATATTTAAAACGCTCTATAAAAAAAGTTATTTCCAAAGTGGAGAGGGAGTGGGGGAGGAACATATTAGGAGTGTGGGATTAACAGATACACACCACTCTACATAAAATAGATAAGCAACAAGGATTTGCTGTATAGCATAGGGAACTATATTCAATATCTTGTAATAACCTGTAAATAGAATATAATCAGAAAAAAACTGAATTGCTATGCTGTACACCTGGATTGTAAATCAACTATACTTCAATAAAAAGAAAGTTATTTAAAATACAAATTGGTAATAAAAGCCTGCTGAATATGTAGGAAAAGATGAAACTTTTAAATCAGCTTGTAATAAAATAGCTATTCGGTGTAAGTTAAAAAATGAACAAAAGCTCCTTGAAAACTATTATTGAGTGTGAATACGAGGTTTTCATAAGGTGCCATGTGTACCACAACCATGCCTTGAGTAAGGAAGCTCAATTGTTACATCTTCGGGGTTCTAGGCCAATTTATAATCTGTTTTTCACACTGCCGGTTGCCACCTGATAGTGAAATCAATTTGTGGGCGCTGACCAGTTTTTAGATGAATGAATTAGAATACAATAGAAAAGAAAATACAGCACATCACACATGAAGGGGTAAGCACAGCTTGTGGAGCTTGCTCACACACACAGAGTGTTCATGTTTAGTCTACTCTCAATGCAATAGCCAGAATGGTTCTTGGTTAAAACCCAAGTCAGACCATGTCATTCTTCTAGAACCCTATGGATTACCAAGGGATAACGGATCTTGGAGTAAAAGCCCAAGTCCTTACAATGGCCTGTACAGCCCACCGTGATCTGCCCCACCCCCCTTCTGCTCAGTCTTATTTACCCCTTATTCACCCCAGACCCACTGATATTACTTCTGTTCCTGGAACACATCAGGCACACGCCCGCATGCAGGCATCTGTAACTGCTGTTCCCTCTGTTCGGAATGCTTTTCCTCCAGATATCTGCATGCTGGCTCCCTCACCATCAATGTCATCTTCTCAGTAAGGCCTTCCCTGACCACACAATTTAATAATCAGATACCACCCCCTACTATTTCCTATCTCCCTTCCTGCTTTATTTTTCTCCATAGACCTTACCACCTTCTAATGTATTATGGAAATTATAAATTATATATAATATAATAATGATGCATGTATTTCATAAATATACAGATTACATATAGTTTCTTTGGTTTATTATTTCTCTGTATTTAGAAGCTCTATAAGGACCAGAATTTTTGTCTGTTTTGTTCACTGCACTAATATTTCTAACACTTAGAACATCATAAATACTCAATAAGTACACACTGAATTGTGTGTGTGTGTGTGTGCGTGTGTGCATGTGTGCGCGTGCGCACGCGCGCACGGTGTCTGTGTGTTCTGGGTTGTAGTATAAAATATATTTCTTAGTGTAAGAAATTCCAAAAGGCTTGTATAATATTCCCCTGGAGCACACTTTGGATATCTCTGGGCTTACTGTAAGGACTGAAAAGTGGGTGCAGGAAAGGCACCCAGTAATTCTTCATATCTTACAGACTGGGTGCCAGGAGCAAATGGGGCCAGTGATAACTGCTATGTGAAGTACGCGTGGGAAGACAGAGGGTTGTTCCCTTCAGCACACCACCAAAACAATGTAAATTGGCAAGAGGATATCGGCAGAGGCACAAAATAATTTTCAAGATCCTCAGAGATGATCTGGTCCGACCTAATAATTCGACAGATGAGCATCAAAAATTTACAAAATGATAACGTAATTGGCCCCAGGCCATATGAAAAGCAAATGCCGAGACAGAACTAGCATAGACCTGGGTCACGTGACCCCTTGTCCAACGATCTTCACACACTCTGGACTGCCATAAAAATGAAAAACAGGAATCTGCTCTCCAAAAGCCTTCTGCCTGTTCTCTTTTCTTTGGAAATAACCTGAGATTCTTTCTCCAATTAGGTGCCAGTCATCTATTCCACTCAAGCCTTCACAATTTGCGGGGCTTTCTGTTTTAAAAACAAAGAGCTGCTAAAGATCACCGTTTCTCATAAATCAAAGCTTTAAAAATTCCTCACCATAGCAACCAGGAGTGGTTGAATCATCTACTATTATTCCCTGAATTTCTAATAAAACAATTCCAACTTACACCAGGCTCAGGGGTGTTAAAGTCAGTTGAGAATCAAAACCTTCAACCCTCACTGTCCTACTTTTCACTAGAGCTGAAGAATCCATCCATTTTTTAATGAATGGCTCATAACCATAAAACAAAATGTTTCAAACCATAAGGCACTAACAAGTGAAAACAATGCATCAGTAAAAGCTGTCAGTCATCTTAACTTGGAAAGGAAGCAGATACATTTTTTTGTCAGGGAATGAATATTATTATAGAATGAACAGGTTCACTAATCGTTGGGTTCTCAACTAGACTAAATAAGTCATTTGACTGGGGGAGGCCAGGTTTCTTAGAACTCTCAGTATTTCTAGGTGCCTTTAGAGATTTCGAGGGCTACGGACATTCCTGACATACCTGTGGCAGACACTTTCGGTTCCTCCACCCTCCTTCACAGAACACTGCTCCCTCCAGATGTCCTCACTTTTCCAGAGGAGGCTGGCCCCATCTCCATTCCAGGAAGGGGGTCATGACTGGACTGCGTGCACCATGGGAATCCTATTCTTGCCAGTGATTGGCTCGCATAAGAGCATGTGACAAAACTGTGACCAATGAGGCAAGGGGAAGTCTGCTGGGGGGAGGAATGCTTCTGAGACAGGTGTTCTTACTTTCCACCAAGTCAGGAGGAAAATATTATCCCTTTTCTCTTTCTAAACGTGATGCCAGCGACTGCCGATGTCATCTTGACGCCAAAAGGAGAGCAAGGCTGAGGACAGAGCCCATCCACCAAGAGGGAGAGCCCACAGAACTGCAGAGAAGCAGACAGAGTGGAATGCCACAGTGTATAGTATCACTATATCCCACTTCTTTGGGGGTTTTCTGCAGAAGCATCCTAACCCATGCAATAATCACGCCCTGGAATGTTCTAGTCAGGAAGTTAGGAAGTGTGAATGCGTTAGGCATGGTGGTGTCAGCATGAGAAAAATTACACGCACAGGATGTCCCAGGGACAGTGTGTCTTTTGTTAGAGAAAGCTTGGCCAGGGACATTAGCAAGTAGGAGGACCAACGTATAAAATCCACACCTGGGGTGAGACGTGAGGGCAGCTGCAGAGGCCAGCACAAGGCACAATACCTTGCCCACGTTGTCGCAGGGGACCCAGGGCAGCCAGATTTCCCCTGAGGGAGGACACAGAACAACAAATCCACTGTAGCCCATACCCACTTCCTCCTCTGGGTGTCAAGAAAATACTGCAAATGGGACCTTAAGGAAAGAACTAAGGAAGACGTTTCGGTACTTGCTTTGCCTTCACACTCCCATGAATGGGTATTTATGTGGATTTTGTGTGGGTACCCATCTTAGCTCTCTCATGGGGAGAAAGAAAGAGGACAGGCCATGAACAGGTTGAAGGGGAGCCAGTCATCCTATAAATTCATACAAGCCTTTGAAGATTGAAGCCTGCCCATGAAAGTGATGACCCAGGGACTCTGCTCCCCAAAGATGCCAGTCTCTATCTCCATAAGCTCCCCACCAGAGCCAGATATTCCTCCAACCAACGGGAAGTCTGTCTTGCTCTAGGAGACTCTAAACTTGTGGGGAAAGGAGGATTTCTACAACTGAAAAACCAACAGATCTTTTTAAAGTGCTTATTGATTGGATTCACTGTAGTGAACTGTATGTGGTTCTAGAAAATTTCATATTTGTAATATTCATACTTTACATCTGATCTGATCACATGCATTTTTCTTTACTTGTTCAAGGTGAAAGTAAGCACTATCAGAACAGCTGAGACAGCTGTACCCATGTAATATTTTAGTCTTTCTAACAAAGTATTTACAGTACAGTACTGTGATCTGACATGATCAAAGGGTGTCAGCTCTTTGATTAGAAACAACAAAAGAGCCAACAGATGATACCCTTGGAAACGTTTGCACATGCATCCGTCTCGTGGGGCACGGAAGAGGGGAAGAGCTGCATCACTGCACTGGTAACACTCAGCAGTACCACGTACACAGTGGGAAACTTGGTTCCCAGATGACCGCCGTTCCACTTGGAGGGCATAAGAGTTGTGCCCAGGGCTTGAAAAGCTGCATAAAAATCTAATTAACTGGTCATGAGGAATGCATTAATTGCTTTGTCCAGCATCAGCAGAGACCTGCTGCTGTCCCTCATTTTTCAGCCAGAGGGGGGAGGACACTGTGGCCTTTAGGGGACACTGGGGAAGGAGGTATCTGCCTAGTGCAGGCAGAGCTGACCCTGCGAACCAGCCACAGAGAACGCATTTCTGTGGAACCTTTACGGGAGATCGGAGGCTGGCAGCAGAAAAAGATGAAAGTGCAAACAAAAATGGGAAGGGGAGAGGTACCTCCATGTGTTGATAAAGATATCAGTGAATACTGGAGTGAATGCCTCCTATCTGATTACAAGCATCCTATCTGGAAAGGACTTGACCTTGAAGTATATTCCAGTCTTTTCACCCTCTCATGCCTACTCTATTAATTTTTTTGGCCTCTTTTAAATAACGGGTTTACTGAGATATAATTCACACACCTACAATTCACCTCTTTAAAAGTGTACAATTCAATGACTTTTAGTGTAATCACACACAGGTGCAACCATTATCACAATCAATTTTAGAACAATTTCATCACCCCCAAAAGAAAGCCATACCCATTAGCAGTCACTCTGGTTTCCCTCCAACCCTCCCAGCAGGAGGAAATAACTAATCGACTTTCTGTCGCTACGCTTTGCCTATTCTGGACATTTCACATAAGTGGAATCATACAGTATGTGGTCTTTCTTAGCTGGCTTCTTTCACTTAGCATAATGTTTTCAAGGTTCATCCTTGTTGTAGCATGTATATTTTATCCGTTTAAAACAAATTTCTCTATAGCTCTCCCTGTTGAACTCTAGTTTTACTACTTATGTTCCTTGAGTGTTCACTATTCACTCCTGAAAAATGCTTGTGAACTACAAATCAAGTTTAAAAAGAAGTCCTGGTTCAGAAAAGTCTATGTAATTTTTCTGGGAGTCTCCTATTGCAACTAAATGCAAATAATCTATATTATCAGTTTAAAATATACTAATTTTCTAAAAATCATTAAAGGCATGCAGCTAATGTGAAACAGTGATGGAATTTACATCACTTACAGAACTGATTTACATACAAGAGATAAAAGAGGGACTATAGCGGCATTCCTTTAACAGACTTGGGATACTGACATATTCATTTACTCAACAACTAGTTATTGAGTGCCTTACTACATGCCAGACACAGTTCTAGGCACTGGGGATTGACTGAACAAAACAGACAAAAAATATCCACCATCATGGAGCATGTATTTTAGTGATATGTGATAAAATCATTTAAAGAAAGAAAACCAAGGGAATAATAAGCAGGAAATTCAAAGTAGTGGTTACTTTGGAGGGAGGACACCGTGGGGAAGGGGAGGGTGGGACGAATTGGGAGATTAGGTTTAACATAAATACTCTACCATGTGTAAAACAGATAGCTAGTGGGAACCTGCTGTATAGCACAGGGAGCTCAGCTCAGTGCTCTGTGATGACCTAGCTGGGTGGGACACGGGGGCGTGGGAGGGAGGTCCAAGAGGAAGGAGATACAGGGATACATATAGCTGATTCAATATAAACTACAGTGAGGTATCACCTCATACTGGTCAGAATGGCCATCATCAAAAAAATCTACAAACCATAAATGCTGACGAGGGTGTGGAGAAAAGGGAACCCTCCTGCACTGGTGGGAATGCAAACTGGTACAGCCACTATGGAGAACAGTACAGTGGTTCCTTCAAAAACTAAAAATAGAACTACCATATGACCCAGCAATCCCACTAAGGGCATATACCCCGAGAAAACTATAATTCAAAAGGACACATGTATCCCAATGTTCATTGCAGCACTATTTACAATAGCCAAGACATGGAAACAACCTAAATGCCCAATGATAGATGAATGGATAAAGAAGATGTGGTACATATATACAATGGAATATTAGCCATAAAAAAGAATGAAATTGGGTCATTTGTAGAGATGTGGATGGACCTAGAGTTTGTCATACAGAGTGAAGTAATCCAGAAAGAGAAAAACAAATATCGTATATTAACGCATATATGTGGAGTCTAGAAAAATGGTACAGATGAACCTATTT
>NW_021147337.1:13498-14710 GCF_002837175.3 Physeter macrocephalus
GGTATAGCACAGGGAGCTCAGCTCAGTGCCCTGTGATGACCTAGCTGGGTGGGACACGGGGGCGTGGGAGGGAGGTCCAAGAGGAAGGAGATACAGGGATACATATAGCTGATTCACTTCGTTTTACAGCAGAAACTAACACAACATTGTAAATATTTGTAGGTCAGGAATAGAGACGTAGACATAGAGAACAGACATGTGGACACAGAAGGGGAAGGGGAGGGTGGGATGAACTGTGAGATTAGGTTTGACATAAATACACTACCAAGTGTAAAGTAGATAGCTAGTGGGAACCTGCTGTATAGCACAGACAGCTCAGCTCGGTGCTCTGTGACAACGTAGATGGGTTGGATGCAGGTGGGTAGGAGGGAGGTCCAAGAGGGAGGGGATATAAGTATACATATAGCTGATTCACTTCATTGTACAGCAGAAACTAACACAACATTGTAAAGCAATTTTACCCCAATTAAAAAAAAATAAAGTTGTTATAAAATATTGGCTATTTTCCCTGTGCTGTACATTATTACATACTTGTATCTTATTTATTTCATACATAGCCTCTTAATTCCCTTTCCTTATCTTGCTGTTCCCCCATCCCTCTCCTCACTGGTAACCACTAGTTTGTTCTTTGTATCTGTGAGTCTCTTTCTGTTTTGCTATATTTATTCACTTGATTTTTTTAATCAGATTCCACATATAAGTGAAAACTTACAGTATTTGCCTTACTCTGTCTGACTTATTTCACTAAGCATAACACCCTCCAGGTCCATCCAAGTTTTTGCAAATGGCAAAATTTCATTCTTTTTTATAGCTGAGTAATATTCCAGTGTGTGTGTGTGTGTGTGTGTGTGTGTGTGTGTGTGTGTGTTTATACCCCATCTTCTTTATCCATCATCTGTTGATGGACACTTAGGTTGCTTCCATGTCTTGGCTATTGTAAATGATGTTTCTGTGAACATTGTGCTGCATATATTTTTTTGAATTAGTGCTTTCATGTTCTTTGGATATATACTCACAAGTAGAATTGCTGGATTATACGGTAGTTTTATTTTTATTTTTTCATGAATCTCCATACTGTTTTCCATAGTGGTGGCACCAATTTACATTCCCACTAACTGTACTAGGGTTCCCTTTTCTCCACATCCTTGCCAACGTTTGTTGTTTGTTCTTTTTGATGATAGCCATTCTGACAGGTGTGAGGTGATATCTCAT
>NW_021147338.1:0-1098 GCF_002837175.3 Physeter macrocephalus
AGGTGCGTAGAGACGGCGCCCTCTTAGACGGCTCATTTTAGGTCGACATGAAGTGATCGCATGGCGACTCGTCAGGTTGCGTCTTCCTAGTGCTCGATTGAGAGATGTATGCCCTCGGCGGCGTCTACATTCAGCGTAACAATTCAAATGCGTGCTCCCTATCAGTTTCGTTTTGTGCTCAGCCAGGAGAGCCAGACTCGCGATTCGGGCCAGTCAACATAGCTGCTGCCTCATCACGGCACGACATATGAGGAGTGGGTTTGAGATAATCTATGACTGCGCATCGAACAAGAGCAGTAAAGCGCCATAGTCAAGGGTCTGGTACAAATTTCAGGTGACATTCCTGTGCTCTCTTTTCTGTAAACGATAGATCAGGAACTACACGCATAACAGCATATACCGCGTGGGATACAGGCTGCGGGGTGTGTTAAATCAAGGCTGGCGAGGCACTGCGTATTCCCAAGCCGGAACGAGAGCATCGAAGTTTTACGGAAAGCGGTATCAGAATTCCGAACCGATCTGGAGTTTATGGGGATGCTGTTGACACGTGCGTGCGCATCACTATGTTGTGTCAGCTGGTTGGGAGCAGTTTCGGTGGGCATGAATCGCGGCACGGGCGTGTATAGCCTGCTGCGCCAACTGCAGGCAATGCCTCGTTGCCGCGCTGAGATGTTCCCAAGACAGCTGCAAAGTAGGGAAATAGTTTTCAGTTTTTGACGAGAGGCCGCAGTGGAGAGACGAAGACAGAATAGATTCGACGGTAACGCGTCGTGGAGCGAGTAGATACTGGACAGAGCAGCAGCATCCATTAATGGCGCCCAGAACACCTCCCCATTCTCACCGGCAATTTTAATCGTGTGCGAGACGTGATCGGAATTGTCGGCCAGCGGAACGATCTCGTCGATGGTTACTGGTAAAGCCCGGGGACAAGGCGAGCGTCGTCTACAGAAGAAGCACAGAGACACACACACAGGCCAGAACAGACGTCTAAAGCGCCTTCGCCAATAGTCAAAACGTAGCATCATTGAGAAACACAGCGTAGCACATGTGTCCTTTGCGGACGAGATGAAGCGGTAGACGGATAGGGCAAGACCCACA
>NW_021147338.1:8019-8915 GCF_002837175.3 Physeter macrocephalus
CTTGCTGCAAATCATCTGGCAGCTGATGCCCGTCCAGCCAGCGACATCGAAGTGTATGAACATGCGATAAGGGCTGCGAAGGATGAAACTGTCGTGGCAATCAGCTCCCGAGATAAATAATTCAGCGGGTGAGCTCAACGCGGACGTTCCGCACTCGAAACAGAAGTCTCTACAGAGGTTCTCCTATGGATCTCTATTATTTGACGATGGGTGGACAGGAGTGGCTCGACAGACGCATGTTTACGTAACGTAGAGGGTTGGGCTGGAAATGCGGCGGGTTGAGTGGAGCTCGCCATGACGAGAGCAAGCATGGGAAGAGGACTTAGCACATTCCAGGGGAGGCTCGTAGCACAGACCCACAGAGAAGGTGCGTAGAGACGGCGCCCTCTTAGACGGCTCATTTTAGGTCGACATGAAGTGATCGCATGGCGACTCGTCAGGTTGCGTCTTCCTAGTGCTCGATTGAGAGATGTTTGCCCTCGGCGGCGTCTACATTCAGCGTAACAATTCAAATGCATGCTCTCTATCAGTTCCGTTTTGTGCTCAGCCAGGAGAGCCAGACTCGCGATTCGGGCCAGTCAACATAGCTGTTGCCTCGTCACGGCACGACATAGGATGAGTGGGTAATCTATGACTGCGCATCGAATAAGAGCAGCAAAGCGGTATCGTCATCGGTCTGCTACAAATCTCAGGCGGCATTCCTGTGCTCCCTTTTCTGTAAACAGTAGATCAATGACTACACGCATAACAGCATATACCGCGTGGGATACAGGCTGCGGGGTGTGACAAATCAAGGCTGGCGAGGCACTGCGTATTCCCAAGCCAGAACGAGAGCATCAAAGTTCTACAGAATGCGGTATCAGAATTCCGAACCGATCTGGAGTTTATGGAGATGC
>NW_021147338.1:10284-10954 GCF_002837175.3 Physeter macrocephalus
GTCATACCCCCATCGTGGCGATCTCCAGGACAACCGGTCCGGTGAGCAGTGCAGAATCGATGCAATTACCCATCAGCCGCAAAGTGCTTGCATCAACGAAATCTCTCCCGCGCTGCCTTGTCACGAGCTGCGGCCTTGTAGCAGCACGTGACATCCCTGAGTGTCTTGAAGGAGAATGTGGAATCTTGCATTTGCCGCGCCCATTGACGGGAACCTCCATTCCCGCGGAGACGTGGGAGTTCCACTGGATCACATGGATTCGCTGACTTGCATGCAGGTAGGAGAAAGAATCAAAATGCGCTGCCATGCAGGGGTAGCAAATGTTCTTTTCGGCGGAATCACATGGATTCGATTACTTGCATGCAGATAGGAGAAAGAATCAAAATGCGCTGTCATGCAGGGGTAGCAAATGTTCTTTTCGGCGGAACCCATGGTGCCGACGACGAATTATGACTGCTCCTTGCATTTGGCTTAGAGCAGTAGCTTTCTATCTTCACCGGCTCCTGTGGCTCATTGCGCTTCGGGATCCTGTGAAAGGGACGTCATTCGTCGTTCAGACATGAATGCCAGGGAGTTCTGCGCGGTCCATGTTTGCCATTGATGCATGGTATGAGCACAGGTTGAAGCGAACGAGGCTGATGTCAGCTGACGACAGAATGGGAGTGTAGTA
>NW_021147338.1:12448-12947 GCF_002837175.3 Physeter macrocephalus
AGGGAGATGCGGTGTGCTTCTCTGGTGTGACAATGACAAGGCGGTACGTGCGAATCACGGCGCCATTTCGTAGTTTGCTGTTGTGAACCACAGGACCACCGGGCAACAGGAAATCTCGTTTGGAGCCGGCTGCCCGTATAGACTAATGCGGAAGGGTTGAGTGGAGTCAGAGTGTATGGATTGGGGTGGCATAGCTGTTGCCGCGTTCACTCCTTGTTACGAGTACCTCCGCAAGTAATGCCAACGAGATCGTACCTAATGGGCAGACGAGAAAATGGGATCACAAATGGTGTCATGGTCTACTTCATGAGAAGAGCCGTGAGCGTGCACAGGGATGACCTTTTTGGTCAGTGGGCTGCCGGAACGTTTCCACTGGGTGAGAACTATGGGAGGTTGTGGTGACGCAGGCTAGGAAGGAAAACAAGGCTTCATGGCGCGTGAAGGACCTTACCTGGTTGTCCGTGATGGGGATAGCATTCTCGTGAATGCTGCTTGTGCG
>NW_021147338.1:14543-14702 GCF_002837175.3 Physeter macrocephalus
TCAGGTCGCGTTTTCCTAGTGCTCGATTCAGAGAGTTTTGCCCTCGGCGGCATCTACATTCAGCGTAACAATTCAGATGCGTGCTCTCTATCAGTTCCGTTTTGTCCTCAGCCAGGAGAGCCACACTCGCGATTCGGGCTTGTCAACATAGCTGTTGCC
>NW_021147340.1:0-4525 GCF_002837175.3 Physeter macrocephalus
TTCCCTGTTGAGTTTTGATAACAGCCATCCCAGGACCAGGCACCAAGCTGGGCTTTGCAGCTGCTACCTGTGAAGTGACAGAAGCACATGTGATGATGTGGAACTCTTTTACCTATGAAACACAGTCTGCTCTCCACTGACTGGTACTAACTGGCCAGGAGGGGTCTTCTAGACTTGGTTTAACAGGGGGGACTAGTCAGATCTTAGCATCCTGGCCTCTCCTGGTGGCTGAAGGGACGTTGGGAGCGGTCCAGTGTCCCCATTTAATTCTGCCTGCCCCCTCCACCGACCCAGACTCCTGCATGCCTCCTGGGACAGGGAGCTCTCTTTATCAGGCACAGCCATCCCATCTTGAGACACCTCTAGCTATTGAACAGTTCTGGTGATGAAGGCCACATCTCTGCCTCCCTCAGTGGGGCCTTTGCTGCCCTGGAGGGCTCTGACTATACCCGCTCCCCTGCCACTGGAGGCAGCCCCACCTGCCACTTCCCACTGGCTGGCTGTCCTCACTGGACACACACTGGTGCCCCCGCTTCCCCAGCCAGACACCTATTCAGCTCACTTTTCAGCCAGGTGAGAAATTTAGCTCTGGGCTGGGCTCATTTTAATGGCGGAGAAAATGCCTTAGGGGAATGGAGCCTCCAGAATTCCAGATCTCACAGACAAGAACCCATCCCCAGGCCTTCCCAGGTGCTTTACCTGAGAACCACCCAGGAGGAGTTCCCAAGTAGATAAGCCAGGCCTGGTGTCAGGTGATTAAATCAGCGCTGATGAGAGTGTAACATTTGCTCAGGATTTGAGGGAGCCTGTTTGGATGTGCAGTTTTTTATCGAAGTCCATCCTCCCTTTCTGAAAACCATCTACCCGAAAGAGTTCAGAATTCTCACCCAGAGGACAGCAGAAGCATTTAAAGAGGGCAGGGGCTTTGACAGGACTGTCTCTAAGGTTCCGGGTCGCTGCCTTCAGCCTGACCCAGGGGATATCGATTGTTTTGCCACAAATATCTTTTACAATTAAACATTTACAGAAGGAAAACCTTTGGGTTTCTTACCGCTGAGCGGAGAGCTGGGCTGCCCGCATAATCATGCACGGTGGCCAGGTTTCAACCTCGTTGGTCAGGACGGCTTGGTTCTGTGAAATGGAGGGTACTTCCCGCTGGTGGTGTCCTGGTTCCGAGCCCCACAAGGCGCCCTCTCCTCTCGCTGGGAAATGGATGCTCTGTGGAGAAGATTTAACAAGGGGATCTGGACTCACTGAACCTGAGCCTCAGGTCTGATGTGAAAGGAGGAAGAAATGGAGATCTGCTTATTTTTTGTTTGTACCTGTCTTATGCCAAAAAGTCCTTTTCTTGTTCCTTCTCTGGGTTTTAACATCCCAGTGTTACAGATAGGGAACTCAAGGCCCAGGCTGTGTAGGATTTGCCTAATGTCACACAGCAGGGAGGGGCTGTGTGTTCTAGGCTCTAGGCACTTAGTCAGATCTGAGTGTCCACGCCCAGCACCAGCAGGGCTGCAGAGGGAGAATCGACCCTGCCAGGCAGCCCCCAACAAACACACAGCAATGGCTCTTTCCTCAGCCTTCCCCACTGGCGGGCTCTGGGTAGCAGGCGGCAGCGGCATCCTTAGAGACGCTGGGTTCTGTCTCTGAGGTGTCTGTTGTTTGGAATCTGGAGGTCTGCGCCTGAACTCAGAGGACAAGGCTTCTTGTCCTTCCTGGTTCCCTGCTGCCTTTAACTAACCTTCATCCTGCCTCCAGCGCCTCGCTGGGTCCTGCACACACAGTGTCCCCTTAGCCCGGCTCAGCCTTCCCACTGAAGGAACACGATATGCACTGAACACTAGTCCCTGAACATGCATTTATCCCATGTCTGCTGTGCTTCAGGAATTCAGCGAGGAGCTGGGGAATTTCCCCGGGGGCTCCAAGGGCTCACCCAGGGGCCAAGTAAGCCGAGCGCTGGAGTGGGCGTCATCTAGATCATGCAAAAGGGGCGAGAGTCGGGGAGGACCAACCTGTGCCAAGACCCTGAGGTGGCCCGTGGGAGACACTGTAAAACGTCCACGTGAGCTCAGGATGGGAACAGTGGCCATTCTGCCCATTGACTCAGGACCAAACTCTGCCCCTTCCTACCCTAACTGCCTTCCTCCTGGGCTGACTTTATAGTCAGAGGACTTGAGTCTCAATCCTGGTCTATCACTGCTAATAGCTGTGTGACCGGGACCAGTGGCTTCCCCTTTTGAAGCCTCAGTTCTCTCATCTGTGAAATGGGGGAGAGGCTGTGCAAATCATCGGACCAACTCGAAAGGCTTTGGGGAAGTCTAGATGGATGTGTGCATTGCACCTGAAATGTGCCGTGACCAGTATTCAGTGAGCGTGCACTGCCATTTCCCGTCGTGCGGTCAGGACGCTAAAGATGGCTGTTCTCTTGCTCTCTGTCCATCCCCTGCCCGACCAGGGCCTGCTTCCCCTACACCTTATGCACATGACTGACCTTCCTGCGTACTTGCCCCAGCCCCCAGCTGGTGACTGTTCTTATCAAAGGGGCGGGGAGGGGCAAGCTCCTCTGCTGGTTTCCCCGGTAACCCATGAGCCCAGCTGACGTCAAGTCCCCTATAACTGGTAATCTCCCCTTCCCCCCGGGAACGAAGACTGCCGCCACGTCCTGCCGCCGTGTGCTGCACATGGTGGGGTGTCGCTCCAGGACCTTGCTTCAGATGCAGAATTTCCCCCATCCATTAAACCATTGATGACTCTGTTGCTGATTCTGGGTGCTTTCTTCAGTCTTGAAGCTAGGCAAGCGCAAGGCTTGTAGGCCTGTGGAGAGCAGCCCAACACCTATTGTTAGGACTATTATTCCTCCTTTTGTTCAAAGTTGATATGACTCATGGAGTCAGTGGAGGCTAGTGGGTAAGGTCACAGGCTTTGTCATTAAACTTGGGAATCACGTAACTGCCGGGTCCTCCACCTGCTTGCTGTGTGACCTTGAGAAAGTCACTTAACCTCTCTGAGCTGCATTTTCCTGATCCACAGAATGGGGAAGCTAATTCTAAGAGAGCCTTCCTACATGTGTTTGCATTTGTTAGCATAAGGACAGGCTGCATACATGAAACTACTCATCCTGCTTGTGCTGGGAGAGAACAGAAGTGGAGCCAGGATGGACAGGGAGAGACCAGGCATGGGGAGACGTGAACTTGCTCGGTGCACACCTCTATTCATTAGATTCGCTCCAAGGAGCATGCATTCCTTTCACAATTAGAGCAAAGTAGCCCCAGGAAGTGGGAAAGTTAATGAAGTTAAGGTACTACCTTCCCCCCAAGGTGCAATGAGGATTCAATGAGTTAATACACGTAAAGTGATTAGAATAGGCCCTGATATGTGGTAAGTGCTGAGTAATGTTAGTTGTTACAATAATAATTATGATGATCATGATATTATTATTACCATCACCAATACTTTTCAAGCAGTTCTGCAAAATCATTAGCATCTGTCCCGTCACTCTGAGAGAAATGGGAGTCCTCTTTAATACTGAGGGTATGGGGTACCTGGAAGCCCAGAGATGCTGAGAGTCTCCTGTTCCAGGTAGGAGATGAGAAGCCTCAAGTGGTTCTGGGCAGGGCACCAGCTCCCACGGGCAGCTCCCACACTCTGATCTAGTGCTGCCAGTATTGGGGCTCCTCTGCACTGGGGTGGGAAGGGCAGGTGTGTCCCTTTAGTCTTGTGACTGGGGTGCCCTTCAAAGTCTGAAAAGGTCTGAGGGGTAGAGAGGAAGTCTAAATTGAACCTGAGTCAGGACCAAGCACTGGAGCCTGCAACTGTGACTTCCAGCCCTCCTCCAGCCCTGGCAGGTTGGAAGGCAGGGGACGGGGCCCCCAAGGCCAAGAGAAGGGGTTGATTTGTGTGTCACTGGGTGGATGGCTGGGAGGCTTCTCACGGGCTTCTCCCTTTCTGCAGGCTGAGATCCCTGAGCACTGGCCCAGAGAGAAGCAAGAGGGTCTGGTTTTGTTTTTAAGATGAAGAAGACCTTGAAGGCAGCGTGTAAGCATTTGACAGAATGGGCCTCTGTAGATGTCGTTTGCATGACAAGTGCCTAAATCATCAAAAGTAGGGAAGAAACTGCACATGAGGACAAGCAGAGATGCCCGAGAAGCAAAGGCCTTTCAGCACCTATTCCAAGTTTATGACCACGCCCTTGAGTTGGGCTTCTTGAAAGGCGACGGTGAAGGAAGTGGGAAACTGGAAGTGGTCAGCTGGGAGTTGGGGCTGCTCACAGAACTATAAAGTTTGGTGTGGCGATTATTAAGAGAAAAGAACCCAGAATTATGTGCTGAATCTAAGAAGGGGCTGAACAAGCGAGGGCCCTGTGGTTTCAGCCTCCGTAGCTTCCCAGGAAACCTGCCTGTGGTGATGAGTCAAACCCAAGGTTTTGGTAAGAAAACCTTTGCCCACGAGTCTGCTCTGCCACAGTAGGCTGCGTGCCCTTGACCCGGCCACCTCTCCCTCCCGATGGTGTATTGGACCCAATGGGCTG
>NW_021147340.1:6117-14694 GCF_002837175.3 Physeter macrocephalus
AGATGGTGTATTGGACCCAATGGGCTGCGTGACCTTGACCCGGCCACCTCTCCCCCCGATGGTGTATTGGACCCAATGGGCTGAGTGACCTTGACCCGGCCACCTCTCCCGCCGATGGTGTCTTGGACCCAATGGGCTGAGTGAACTTGACCCGGCCACGTCTCCCCCCGATGGTGTATTGGACCCAATGGGCTGCGTGACCTTGACCCGGCCACCTCTCCCCCCGATGGTGTCTTGGACCCATGGGCTGCGTGACCTTGACCCAGCCACCTCTCCTCTCTGGACCTCCCCACCCGATGGTGCATTCAAAGGCCCTGTACCTGTGTTTAAGAAAAAGACAGCGACAGCACCGAGGACTTCCTCTCCAGGGAGAGATGAAAGGCGCGAGGCCGTTTAGAGGCTGTACCACATTTAAATGCTGTTGTGACTCACACTCGCACTAAGCCGCTTATTACCCGCCTAACGTGTCTCTTTTTTTTGTTTCAAAGCTAACTGCTTACTGTGCAAAGACGCCAGTAACATGGGAAAACCTCCCATCTGACGGGAGCCGCCCTCCTCTCTGTTGGCTGCAGGGCCCCCATCCCCATCATGATGCCTGGCCTGGACTGTGGGTGTGTCCACGTGTCCGTGGGTGCATGTGGGGCAGAGGGCAGGCACACTCTCGGGGTTTTTCTTTCTGGAGTCCTCTGTCCTCCTTAGTTTGTGCTGAACACACTGACACACACAAGCCTCAGCACCCAAGCTGGTATCTTGCTGTTTTGGCTTTGGTCCCGGCTCCACTGTGGCCCAAAACCATCAAAATCACGTCAGCTTCAGGTCCAGCTTGACCCAGGGCCTCAAATTATGGCATCAGGAGTTACCTTATCTCCGCTTTCCATGTTGGCCTCAGTCTCTGGTCAGTTAGCTGATGTAGTGGCCCTGGCAGCCCCCCAGAGGGGAGAGGCTTCTCATCTACAATAGTTCTGTTGTAAGTCCTGGCACAGTTTCCTGGGGCCAGATCACATGTCCCCCTCGAACAGGTTACTGAAACAAAGGAGATGAAATCTGCTGATTGACTAGATCTAGGTTATATGCTCACCTTTTGATTCTGGTATTATAGAGGGTTAACTTCCCCAAACCACGTGGACTAGGAAAGGCTGGTGTTGGGCAGACTTCACAGGGAAAAAGAGGTGCTATTGGTGTATGATGAGGAGAGACAGGGCTGGCAGGAAAGGTAGTCACAGATGTCCGCTACCCCACCCAGGGCAGTGGAACATCTTGGGATCTGAAGGGAAAAGGTCACCCCACACCTAGTAGAAAAACCAACTCAGAACCCCTAAGAACCACACATACAGAAGGGGTTATGGAGCCTGGATTTGACAGCCAAATGGAGACAGGGCCAGAGGCAAGCAGAGTGGAAACAGGCACAGGCTGTCCTGCTGGGCTGCTGTCCTGGGAGGCTGAGGTCTGGGCAGAGGCACAGGTGCCCAGGAGCTGTGTCAGTATGGAGCCCAGACACCAACAGGAAAGAGCAGGCAGGATGAGGGCCTCTGGGAGAATTCTCCAGGGAGCTTTTTAGAAATGTAGCATCTCAGGCCTCACTCTAGACCTCCTGTATCAGAATATGAATTTTAGCCAAATCCCCAGATGATTCACATGCACTGCTCATCTAAAGACTCATCTCCTGTCTCATAACCCTCATGTTCAGGGGTGGTGGGACTTATGTTACGTCTTCAGTCAGACTTTCTGGAGAGCAGTGTGGCCATGTTTATGAAGGACCCTTAAATATACTCATGCTCTATCACAGAGCCAATATTTCTCCTTCTGAGACATTACTGAATGAAATCACCAGAGGCAGGTCCAAAGGATGTTATGCGCAGAGATATTCATTGCAGTATTATTTATAACCAGAAACTACAGCTTACCTATAAATAGGAAAGGATGAGGTCAAGTATGGCACCCTATACATTGACTGTTATGTTATCCTTTGAAATACTGTTTTAAAAGAAATCTACAGGGAATAGGCAGGGGATATAGTACTAAACAAGGCATATACAGTGTCTGCCCTCTTGGAGCTGGCATTCTATGGGGGAATACAGATAGTAAGCAAGTGGACAAATGAGATAACTTCAGATTGTAACAAGTACACAGAAGGAAGAAGGGGTAATGTGGTAGAGAACCATGTGTGGGCTGGGGAAACAGGGAAAGTCTATTCTAGGAGCTAGCATTTATTTTTTATTTCTTTTATTTAATTAATTAATTTATTTATTTATTGGCTGTGTTGGGTCTTCATTGCTGTACGTGGGCTTTCTCTAGTTGCGGCGAGCAGGGGCTACTCTTCTTTGCAGTGCATGGGCTTCTTAATGTGGTGGCTTCTCTTGTTGCAGAGCACAGGCTCTAGGCTCACGGGCTACCATACTTGTGGCGTGCAGGCTCAATAGTTGTGTCTCGTGGGCTCTAGAGCGCAGGCTCAGTAGTTGTGGCGCACGGACTTAGCTGCTCTGCAGCATGTGGGATCTTCCCGGACCAGGGCTCGAACCCATGTCCCCTGTATTGGCAGGCAGATTCTTAACCACTGCGCCACCAAGGAAGTCCCTAGGAGCTAGCATTTAAAGTGAAATCCAGAAGTTGAGAAGGAGCCAGCCAAATGAATAGTCAGGAAAAGATCTTCCAGGCAAAGGGAAGAGGAATTACCAAGATGCTGGGGTTGAGGAGCTTGGCTGTGTGAGGGAACTAATGGAAGATGGGCGGCTGGAGCAGGGTAAGCCAGAGGAGCTGCATGCCGAAGAGAGTGGAGAAGTGAGCAGGGCCAGGCCTCTCAGGTCTCCTGGGCTGTGAGTGAAGTTTGGGTTTTGTGCTACGGGTCGCGTGTTACAATAGTGCATGGAGAGGGGAAGTGATATCAGTCCGATGGCAGAATAGGAGGTCCCAGCACTCATTTCCCCATGGAAACACTGATTTGACAACCATCTACAGAAAAAACAACCTTTGTGAGAGCTCTGGAGTCCAGCTGAGAGGTTCCAGCACTCCAGTGGACAACAAAATGCAAGGTCAGCCACACTGAAGGGGTAGAAAGAGGAGTGTCACTTTGCTTGCATCACCCCTCCACCAGGGTGACAAAACTCAGAGCCAAGAGAAATCATCCAGCCCGTGACTTCTCCTGCAGGATAAAGAGAGAGCGGATGAAAGTTTGGCTCCCCAGCCTTTTGGAGCAATATGTAAAAGCTCTGCTTATCTTGATGCACCCAGAACACTGAGGAAATCAGCATGGCTGGATTGTCTGGGTGTAGCAAAGAACAAAGAGAAGGGTGGAGGCTCAGAGCAACCAATATATACGCTCCCAAAGCCACAATTCCCCAAAGATGTTGCCCCACTCTTTCCCACAGATGTCCCATGGACCTCAGCAGCCAGTGAAGACCTCAGCTACCAGCTTAACTCTGCAGGATTGGGGGAAGGTGCACAACCCTGAGACTGCTCCTTCAGGAGGGAGGGACAGAGTGGGACTGAGCTCAGTGTCCTGGCAATGCAGTGCACTGCCCTGTGGAAAACGGACGGATGATGCCCAGCACTCGACATTGCTCTGTGGGGTAGGGAAAAGGCACAAAATTCTAAGACATGCCTTTCAGAAGGGAGGGAGGGACATGGTGTTTGCACCCAATGCCCTGGCCTAGTAGGGCACTGCCCTAGGGAAAAGGAATAGGCATCTCTCAGCAACTTACACAGCTCTATGGGATCAGGAGAAGGCATATAATCCTAAGACTAGCCTCCCCAAGGAGGGATGAGAGGAGTAGAGTGGGCATATCTATACAACAGGTTTGATAGATTCCCAGGATCTCTAGCCAGGTGAAGGTCTTTCCCTTCCCAAGCCAGTATGTAAGGAATGGAAGGGGTGACTACTTCTTCAAATGTGCAGACATCAACAAAGGATAAAATGATCACAAAGAATCAGGGAAAGATGACATCACCAAAGGAACAAAACAAAGTTCCAGTAACTGACCCCCAGGAAATGGAGATCTATGAATTACCTGACAAAGAATTCAAAATAATCATCTTGAAGCTCATTGAGCTATAAGAGAATGCAGATAGACAACAAGAAAAAATCAGAAAAAAACAATATATGATCACAATGAGAAGTTCAACAAAGAGATAAAAACCACAAAAAAAGAACCAAAATATAAATTCTGGAGCAAAGACTACAATGACTGCACTGAAAAAATTCAATAGAGATCTTCAACAGAAGATCTGATCAAGCAGAAGAAATAAAATCAGTGAACTTGAAGACAGGTTATTTGAAATGCTCTACTCAGAGGAGCAAAAGTAAAAAGGAATGAAAAAGAGTGAATAAAGCCCACAGGATTCAAAGGACACAGTCAAGAAAAACATGTAATGTAATCGGAGTTCCAGAAAAAAGAAGAGAAAGGAGAAGAAAGTGTATTTTAAACAATAACAGCTAAATTTTCCCCAAATCTGGGGAAGGAAAAGGGCATCTAGATTCATAAAGCCCAAAAGACTGCAAATAGATTGAACCTAAAAAAGGTCTACTCTGAGACACGTTAAAATTAAATTGTCAATTGGGGGTTGGGATTGATATATACATACTACTATATATAAAATAGATAACTTGTAAGGACCTACTGTATAGCACAGGGAACTCTACCCAATACTCTGTAACGACCTATATGGGAAAAGAATCTAAAAAAAGAGTGGATATAAGTATATGTATAACCGATTCACTTTGCTGTACACCTGAAACTAACACAAGATCATAAATCAACTATACTCTAATAAAAATTATTAATAAAAAAGATAGAGGCCAAAAAAATTAAATTGTCAAAAGTTAAAGAGAGAATTTTGAAAATAGTCAAAGAAAAATGACTCATCACGTGCAATGAAACTCGATTAAGATTATCAGCAGAATTTCTGGCAGAAACCTTGAAGGTCAGAAGAGAGTGGGATGATATATTCAAAATGTTGACAGAAAAAAATCTGCCAAACAAGAATACTTTACCTGGCAAAACTGTCCTTTAAAAAGGAAGAAGAGATAGACAAACAAAAATTGAACGGGTTTCTTACCACTAGACCTGCGTTACAAAAAGTGCTAAAGGAAGTTTGTCAAGTTGGAACACAAGGACACTAAACAACAACACAAAAGCAGAAGAAAGTATAAATTTTACTGGTAAATATATAGACAAATAAAGAACAGTGCAGTACTGTAATGGTGGTGCACAAATCACTTTTAACCCTAGTTGAAAAGTTAAATGAAAAAAGTATTAAGAATAACTATAATAATCAATCAAGAATTACTTTAAATTTAAATGGATTAAGCTCACTAATCAAAACACATTGAGTGACTGAATGGATAAAACAATAAGCTACTATATGGTGTGTACAAGAGACTCACTTTAGCTTTGAGAACACCCAAAGGTTGAAAGTAAAGAGATAGAAAAAGATATTCCACACAAATGGTAACCAAAAGAGAGCAGGAGTGGCTGTACTTATATGAGAAAAATTAGACTTTGAATCAAAAACTGCTACATGAGATAAAGATCATTATATAATGATAAAAGGGTTTATTCAACGGGAAGATATAACAATTATCTATGCACCCATTCCACTCCTGGGTATATATCTGAAAAAAACAAAAACACTAATTCAAAAAGATACATACACCTTAATGTTCATAGCATCATTATTTACAATTGCCAAGATATAGAAGCTTCCGAAGTGAATGGATAAACAGATGAATGGATAAAGAAGATGTGGTATAGATATACAACAGATATAGAGAACAAACTAGTGGTTACCAGTTGCGGGGGTAAGGGCAAATATTAGGTAGGAGAGTGGGAGGAACAAACTATTGGCTGTAAGATAGGTTCAAGGATTTATTGTACAATATGGGAGAAACAGCCAATATTTTGTAATAACTATAAATGGAAGGTAACTTTTAACAATTGTATTTAAAAAAATTTTAGTAAAAATAAATAAAATAAGGGGTTTGGGATTAACAGATACACACTACTATATAGCAAATAGATAAACCACAAGGAACTACTGTATAGCACAGGGAGCTATACTCAAGAATATATATATATAAAAAACGATATATATATATATATAACTGAATATATATATATATATTACTGAATCACTTTGCTGTAAACCTAACACAGCATTGTAAATTAACTACACTTCAATTTTTTTAATGTATATAAAAATAAATAAATAAATATGCACCCAACATCAAAGCTCCTACATATATAAAGCAAACATCTACAGATCTAAAGGGAGAAACATATGGCCATACAATAGTAGTAGGAGAATTGAATACTCCACTTTCAGTAATGGATGGAACATCCACACAAAAATCAATAAGGAAACAGCAGAGTTGAACACCATTATAAACCAATGGACCAAACAGATATATATCAAACATCCAACAGCAGCAGAATACAGCTTCTTCTCAAGCACAGGTGAATTCTCCAGGATAAATCACATGATAGATCACAAAACAAGTCTTAACCAATTTAAGATTGAAATCATCCCAGAGGTCTTTTCTGACCACAATGGAATGAAATTACAAATCAATAACAGAAGGAAAATGGGGAAATTCATAATAGATGGAAATTAAACAACACCCTCTTGAATAACATTGGATCAAAGAAGAAACTTAAAGGAAATTAGAAAATATGTTGAGACAAATGGAAATGAAGATACAACATACCCAAACTGAAAAGATGTAACAAAAGCAGTACCAAAAGGTACAAATAAATACCTACATCACAAAAGAAAAATCTCAAATAACCTAAATTTACACCTCAAGGAACTAGAAAAAGTACAAACGAAACCCCAAGTTAGTAGAAGGAAAGAAAAAATAAAGATCAGACCATAAATAAATAAAATTAGAAAATAGGAAAACAGTAGAAAAAGTAGATGAAACTAAGAGGTGGTTTTTGAAAAGATTAAAAAAAAAAGAGAAATCCTTAGCAAGATTAAGCAAAAAAAAGAGGGAAGACTCAAATAAATAAAATCATAAATGACAGAGAAGACATTACAACAGATGCCACAGAAATAACAAAAATTAGAAACTATTATGAACAATTATATACCAATAAATTGGACAACCTAGAATAAATGGATAAATGCGTAGAAACATACTGCAGCGTTGTTCACAATAGTCAAAACATGGAAGCAACCTAAATGTGCATTGCCTGAGGAATGGCTAAAGAAAATGTGGTATATACACAAAATGGGATATTATTTAGCCTTTAAAGAAAAGAAATCCTGCCATTTGCAACAACATGGATGAACGTGGAGGACGTTATCCTAAGCCAAGTAAGCCAGACACAGGAAAAATACTACATAGTACCACTTATATGAGGAATCTAAAACAGCCGGACCCATAGAAGAGAGTAGAAGGGTGGTCACCAGGGCCTGGGGAGGGGGAAACGGGGAGGTGATGGTCAAAGGGTACAAAGGGTACAAATCCCACGTTCCCTGACCTCACTGCTAAGTGGCCCCGGCACTTAGCAGCTCCCCGTGGCAAACATTTATTGCCTTGGTCTCTGGAGGTCAGGAACCAGGAGCAGCGGAGCTGGCTGGTCCTGAATCAGGGTCTATCATGAGGTCCCAGTCAAGATGTCAGCTGGGGCCACGTCATGCCAGGGGCTGAGGAATCTCGCTCACTCCTGTGGCTGGTGGAGGAGACGGAAGCTCCTCACTTGTTGGCCCCTTACAGGGCAGCTCACAGCACAGGGTCCCTCACAGGACAGGGCCGTTGGCTTCCTTTAGGGTGCAAGGTTGAGATGGAGTTAAGACTCACACGCACACGCACACGCACACACACGCACCATGAACGCACGTATGCAGGCACTCGCTGCCTGCTTTCTTTTCTGTCCTGGCTGTGATAAAATGGAAAACAAAAACAAAGTGTCAGGTATGCAAGACTTTTAAAGGGGAAGGAAATTATGGTAAACTCATGGAGCACAGTGATGAGCTAAGATCAGGAAAATGCTGTCATGGAAGCTAAGTGTTTCAGACCAGCTCAGTAAAAAGACAAAACTGAGCCCTCGTTACATGCCTGCTCTCTGCTGGGGAATGGACACATGATGATGATGAAGACGTGGTTTCCGTCCTCAAGGAGCTCACAGTATAGTGAAGGGGAGAAGGTTAAATCCATCTTTTGTTTCATCTCATTCTCAGCAGGAGCCCTTAAATAAACACTCTCAAAATAATGACTATGAGCTGTCAAGGGAACCTCTCTTCCTCCTCTTTCCAAAAAACAATGCAAAAAACAATGTGGCATTTTACTATAAAAACAGGAGCAACTTCATGTGGGAAAGAAACACAGTCCTTACTGATTAGACATATTTCTGGATGGTGTGAAGCTCCCTGTTTGCTCCATGGCATATCTGAAAAAGGGGCACTAAAATTGTCACTTTCCTTAGGAATTTTATTTTTATCCATTGTGTCCGATGAATCCGAATAAGAATCATGGCCCAAATGTAAAATCAATAGCTAGTGGGAAGCAGCCGCATAGCACAGGGAGATCACAGCTCGGTGCTTTGTGACCGCCTAGAGGGGTGGGATAGGGAGGGTGGG
>NW_021147342.1:0-304 GCF_002837175.3 Physeter macrocephalus
TGTGGTCAGCGCGGCAACGCCCCTATCTGGCTGCACACATCCAGTGACCACAGACAAGAAGCAGCAGCAGACACGTCAGCAGTAGCAGCAGCAAACGCGTCCACAAGATAGTAAACAGACACAGCAGCTCTTGTGGACTGCGAAGGTGCCAGCACCAAGCAACACGCTCCATAGACAGAACGTGGGCGCCCCGGAGGCGCAAGCACGCAGATCTTAGGTCAGCAGGAGGTAGCAAACAATGTGTGGGAAGGTAGAGGGTCTCCAACGAGCGCAGGAGAACAGGCTGACGAGAGACGCTTCTGTC
>NW_021147342.1:5446-6310 GCF_002837175.3 Physeter macrocephalus
GTATTCTGGGTCTTCTTCTGATTGATAAACGCATGTCTACGCAGATCCCCATAAGTTGCCTTACTCAGTTCACACCACAGTATACACCGCAGCACACTAACAGGCGCACGCACTACCCTCGAGGATACTGGCAGAGAGGACGTTGTTTTTCACAAGAGACCTGCAGAAAAGACCTGTCGCGTGGACCCCTCAGTCCCACGCGCTCGCGTACGCCTGACATCGAAGGACGCACACACACATCCACAGAGAGTTGATGATTTTCCTACTGAGGAAGGGCAGAGGAAGACGTGGGAGCAGCGAGGCGGCAGCTTCCACCGGCTTGCTTGTATTCATTTGTAGGAAAGTGATTAACGAACGTAACCCAGGTCGCATCCCCTCGAAGCCGTTCAAGTTATAGCTTTTCGAGTTCTTCTTCACGAATTCCTTCTCCTTCGTGTAGCAAGCAGGACGCTTCAGGTAAACTGATTTTCCACGGACATCCTCATCAGTATACGCTGGAGTGGCTCCGGTTCTTGTCAGTGAATGCTTCAGAAGCGAAGAAGTCAACCCGTGCGGCCGATTACTTTGTAGCATTCCTTCTGCCGGCTTTGTTGACCTGGTTCTGACCCACAAACTGCAATTTGCAGGGTCTATTAAGTTCTCCATCTTTACTTGAAAAACTGAAGGTCTGCTTCGAGGCGAAAGACTCGAATCCACTGGAGCAATTGAATTCAAAAAGGATGAGAGCGCGTCTTCACTTGGCAAAGCTGGATTTTGCTTGTCGCGGGCGGCAGCGGATTCTCGAGAAGATCGAATTCTTGGCCGCAAACTCTGCAGAGGCAGGCGGCCGTTACTACGTGTTTGACCTTTCGGAGTCACGTGTGT
>NW_021147342.1:6624-9235 GCF_002837175.3 Physeter macrocephalus
ACCCTCGTTTCCTCATAGTTAGTTTTGAACTGGGTCGTTCTCTGTCTTTGTGGGGACAGAAGTTGTTCTGAGTGTCGAGAATCATGTGCTCTTAAAGTGTGTCTCGTATTGTTGATCGGTCACGTCCCATTACACGAAATTATTCAAAAGTGCACAGCTAGACTCACGTCTCTGCAAACTTGCTTTTTTTGCGCGTGGTGCTTGGGTGTGCACTTTATGATCCTTCTCTTGTGTGCCTCTGCATCTGTCAGTTCTTCCTGTTGTGCATGTCCTATCCTGGCATGTCTGTGGTTCTTCATTGTGACAGTGCAACTCTTCTACTTTGTCACTTTGACCTCCTTGTTGCAGTCTCGGATTCTTCTTGCAACGAGGCTCTACTATGTAGACTCTCACAACATCACTTGTACATTTTGATGAACCCACATCAGTGTGTTTTGGAGACCAGTAGATTATGGTTTGGAGAGAGAGACAGAGAGAGCAAAAAGGGAAAAAGACGAAAGATATTTTCAGTTCCTGTCAACCTAGCGGTCTACACATCGTGATCCAACCACACAAAAACAGGTAACTCTGCATCAAGGCCGACACAAAATGAGGAACAGGTCTCAGCTGCACACTGACTTCTCGTCGCATTGGAGTGAGGCGTTAACAATCGTGCGTCTCGTCCGGCAGGCAGCCAGTCCCCAGACGGTCCTGAGTTGAAGTTTGCGATACACATGGAGCCACAGGTAGTCGGAAGTACTACTTCGCGGTGAGATGGGTTGGTTTTCGCTAGAAACATTTGCTGCCAAAGTGAGAAAGGGGACCAAGCATCCCCCAGTTACAACTTGTGCATTCAGTCCTTTGGGCTGTTGCCATGCACTCTGCAGCGCTCACGTACAATTTTGAGAGGCGCACAATCAAAGTCTTCGTCTTGAGTACAGAATCGTAAAAAGAAAGATGGTTCTTTGAATCATAAGGAGTCAGTTGAACGTAAAAATTCCCAATCTAAATGTAACACACGTGGAAGACGCATTCGCTTAATCGCAGCTACTTGCTCTAACTGCAGTCTCAGCTGAAATGGTGGAAGAAAACAGCGTCTCTGAACCTGTGCATTTTGACACAAAATGCACGAATATGCGGCATCCTCAACAAGACTGCGTCGGCTTTTTCCTTTAGCATATTGTGTGTGGGCCAAGGCTGGCAGAACAAATCCGACCCCTGGTGTGTCTTCTACGGAGTTTGAGGCCGTACATCTACCCGGAACCGAAATAACAACTAGACACCCATTCTGATCAGCTATCACGAAGATGCAGCATGGCTAGAAAAGTTTCACACAAGACTCCCAACGAAGCGGACTGCTGCACTCAGAGGATAGGCTCCTCACTCAGAAGTATGTATGATATACGTATACGTGATCCGGGTAATGGCGCAGAAAAAGCCGGATGAACTACAAAAAGTAGTTGCTCTGTTCCGAACCCTTGCCCATGTTGCTGACGAGTAGAACTTCTCAAGCTGCAAATGTAACGACGACACAACGATATAGACAGGAGTCGCACTATTGGCTAGCTAGACAACGACCCACACGTCTACTAGCCCGCTTTCAACGATTGATATTCTACAATGCGAGCAGTTCTTCGTGAAGTCTCACTTCACGCTCCGCAGGCTTCAGCATTTCGACACCTAACTGAACAAGGACTCAACGTTGCTTTGTGTTTTTGTGTCTTATATTGGAAGATGGTCGGTCAGTAGTATGTGTCTTTTTCGTGTGTCGGTCTACCCCACGAAGGTAACAACGTATACACATTTTTCCCCTTCAGGTTATAGCACAAGCAGTGCAATTCTCCTTTGTATAAGTAATACTGATTCAGATTTGTCTGCTAGGAAACGCATGTCCGTTTGAAGAATGAGACACTATAGTGTAAGGATGTAGATAGTGTCGGCTGGTTTGGGCGCGTTGTGGAGTAGCCTTCTTCAACCACTTGTTCACCTTTTAACATTCGAAGAAACACATGTGTTACCGTGTGCTAATCCGTAGAAAAGAGGAAATCCACCTATTTTTCAAGATAAGGGAGCCTTCACACCACTTTTTGCTGCTTCCTGTAGTTGGCCGCTCCGTCGATGCATCGGGCGGCGGTACCCATTTCCATTTTCCTTTCGCGTCGTGTCCCATTTCATTGAAATTTTACTGACTATCCCGAATGTGATGCACAGTTCCACTCAAGTGAGGACAGGGGACTATATGAATGTGCAGGCGCAGTCGCAGCGGAGTAGTCATTAATGTTTTGGTACGACGCTTCGGAGTCGCTTCTAGGTGTCGTCCGAGCCCCCGCTTTAACCGCGCAACTCCCCTTGTGCATACAAATATAGAGATCCTTCCAAATGAACTGGTGCAAGTACGACCCTGGACTTTCCTGCGACCACCCCATGTATCACTGCGTGAATCGTTTCTATTTCTAGGCACACCCTGGGACCCACGTCTCCTCGCATGAATTGTGCTGCAGCGGTTTCACGTGCTGTTCCTGCTGCAGATTCACCCGCCACCTCTGAAAAACCTCTAGAGCCTCCACTGGGCTTTTCGTGAGCACTCCGTTCAATCTTAC
Organism: Physeter macrocephalus; assembly: GCF_002837175.3. Taxonomy (NCBI): domain Eukaryota; kingdom Metazoa; phylum Chordata; class Mammalia; order Artiodactyla; family Physeteridae; genus Physeter; species Physeter macrocephalus. Next base: position 9,204 of record NW_021147342.1, read on the forward strand.
TGCTGTGATTCTTTTCAGTCGCACAACTTCCC
>NW_021147342.1:9500-12791 GCF_002837175.3 Physeter macrocephalus
CCGTACACGCTTGCTGCCTGTGGGTCGGACCTAGTTGTGACGCGAAGCACACACTGCACGCAGGGACGGACGAAGCTGGAATTAGCCAGTCAAGTGCTGAAGATATGTCTGTCAGTATTGATGCATATGCTGTTGCACCATTAAACACATTTGTGAATGAAATGATAATCGACACATAGTTACTTCTTTGCTTGCTCTGCTTCTTTGACTATTGGAGAATGAATGCATTACCCGTGAAAGCGTCCCGAGGCTCTTCCTTGTGTTCCACGTGGAAGAAGGACGGAAATCATAAGCAGTTGGCGTGCTTTTATGCATACTCGAATACGCACACATGTAGCCATCTAAAAAAGTGCGCACGGTGTCGATGTCCATATCGGATATACGTATCAGCAGAAACAAGCTCTGCCCTTTACACACGCACACATTATCGTCTGCGCCAGGAGACAAACATCTTCTATGGGAAAGGCCTCGTGGTTCGCTTCTGTTCTATTAGTTTCTCCTCTAGGTGCAGTACGCCAGCATGAGCGGCACCCAAGAGAAAGCTACTTTTCCGCAAACGTTCGAAAGTAGCGCATATTCTCAGTAGCGTGTGCAGGTCCTCATTCACAGATATACAGTGTTGAGTGGTCACCCCTTCACGTGCGTCGGGATGTGCTTCTCCAGAATAGCAATAGCAACAGCAGATCATCACTGTCACGAACGTGTCTGTTGGAGGAACTTGTGCAGTTTCTATCCTCCTTACTAAGCGTGCCGTAAAGCCAGGGACCCACCATAATGCAAGCGCGATTACGCGACTAAGAATCAGCATCCCATCCGTCATCTTGTTTGCACACACGTTTTTTAATCGAATTCCAAGACGAAAAAAAGAATTCACTTGAATTCGTCGCTGGCTGCGTGAAGCAAAGGTGATTTAGTCCACAAAAAAGAAGGCGCCATTTCTTTATCCACTTGCTTGATTCAGCACTCTTCACCTGGCTGTTTTATCATTACATCTTTGCGCTTCAGCGTATACGTCAGCCCCCTGACAATTCCTTTTCACAGAGAGACACAATCACACAGACACAAGACAACGCCTACACTCCTACACCTGCATACGTACACACCGAATGACCTCATCAATAGGCCCTGCGTTTTAACTCGCAACGCATTACTTTCAGTTAGCCCAAAAGGAGCGGGTGTGCAGGTTGGTACGCGTCATTCTTGCGAGGGACGCCCTGCTACCACTGCGTTCAGAAAAGGCGAAAGGTTGTCTCAATATGCGTATGCACCTGTCTAGCTACACTACAGCCAGCCTGTGCAGCTATCTCCCTGGCTGCGCTACAGTGCACACTCTTTCGCCCTAGGAGACCAGTTTCTACGGCGCTTTAACACGGTGCCGCTTGCAACAGATGTAATTTACATATCTAACATATCCGTGTAGCATTTATACATATATATGCTTGATTGCCAACATGCCAGGCTGGGGTGTGCAGGCTGTTACGAAAACGGAGCAGGGAGCTCTAGGCGAATGTAGGCCGCATGGACATGCGCTGTAAAGGCTTCTCCAGTAGAATTGTAGCATATCGGACTCACTCTTGCTGCGAATGCGGCTAGTAAGTATGCCTTCCAGGCTGACAGTTCCACATAAAATGCGCATTCGAGTCGTGCACTTCTTGAAAAACTGTACAGGTAGTTTTTCCACAACTAAGAAATGGTCAGCGTTGCATGTTTCTGCGAAGCTTTACAGCACACTTCAAGATGGACCAGTTTACCAATTTCCACTTGAAGTGGCTAGCCAGTTGACTCGTCTGATTCGTCTGCGTGGACCCTACCGCTGTATCTGGGCAACCTTCCCTACAGATCTGCGCAGTGACGTCAACGTCCCAGCCAGGGCAATAAAAAGTAGAACGCAGTCGTATCTGGATAGAACCAAAAAAAACCTTCACACGCAGAGTCTCTACAGACATACCGTGGGACGTCCACGGACGTCAAATGCGCAGCTCAGGTAATCGTCAAAAAAATTGTGTGCTGAAACTCCAGATTTCATTTGCAGCTTCTGTAACGGAGCGGCGGTAGCACTCAGGAAAACCACCGCTACGCCGAGCAACGAGCTAGTCTGCGTTAAAAAGTGGAAGCCGGACCCTATATGTGTACTGCCCGTGAACGAGTTTGTGTGTCTGCGTGTGTGTCTGGAAGCCGGATCTCATAGTGTAACCCCCTTGGGTCAGTTTATGTGTCTGTGCCTGTCTGTATGGCGCTACGTACGTCTCTGCGGGTCTGTCTGCCTACGTGTAAGAGTTTTGTAAAAGCACTTTGCTACGAGTATGCGCAGGAAGTTGAGTAAGCATAAAGAAATGGTAAATAACTAGTGTCAGAGTTTCTTGTGAAATCTGCGACATCCAGCGGGTGCAAAAAGGCCAAGTATCGTTTTACTATTCAACTCAGACAGAGCGTGTGCACGTCTTACCGATTGAGGAACCGCTTATTCCCGTCTCAGGCAAAAATGCCGTGTTCTGGCTTCTGCTTAAGTATCACGTATGCACAGCTACTTTTTAGCCGAAGTCACTTTCTTGGTGTTATGTGAGACCACCTGTTCTTTCACTGTTCTGATCACACACAGGTGATCCTATACTCAGAGTATTTGGAAAAATACTTTTACATAAGTGACAAAAGATCCCTGTGTGTCGGCCAGCTTCTGCAGACAAGCAACGTCTGAGAAGTCCAGGTATCGGGTGTGCGTCCCTGTTCAGACACGTCCTACCGACATAAATTTGAGTAGACATGTTATAAATATGTTTCGTGCACGTGCGCCTGTGGGGGTGTGGGGTGTGTATATGAATACTGACTCGGACGCGTATTAGTCGTACACACGTACCCCTACCAAAAACATTTACATGCACGCAGGTACACAATATTTGTGTCCCTACGAAGGAGGTGTATGTAAACAGATAATGACGCCCCTTGGTGGACACAATGATATATATATATATATATATATATATATATATAAGCCAACACTTAAATAGTCATGTGTGCATCTAGAATGACTCGTCTGACGGTATATACATTTATTTATACACAAACGTACACATGCAAACAGTGGGTTTGGTGGCTTATTGAGGCCGTTCACTGGCGTCCCGCACACCCCGACTGCTACAGCTACTGCCAGCTAGCTTACTCAGCGGCATGCAGACGGACACATACACACAAACACACATATACTAGCTGCTAGTTTTCTCCTTTCCACAGATATTTACATATACACATATATATACACACACACATGTATGCAAGCTATCTCCCTAATCGGCT
>NW_021147342.1:14457-14679 GCF_002837175.3 Physeter macrocephalus
GTACACGTGTCCATGCTCATATTCACAGATACACACCATATCTGAGAGACGCCTCTATTCGCATGTCCGTGTACTTGCATACACATATTACACCGAATCTCTGTGTGTGCGTGCGTGTGTATACAGTTTTACGTATGCATGCACACGAGTATTCATTTATACGCTCCAACGTTACGAACTGCTGCAGCTGGAGAAGCGCCGCTGCAGTTGCTGCTGCTGCTA
>NW_021147345.1:0-233 GCF_002837175.3 Physeter macrocephalus
AGCCCGAATCGCGAGTGTGCCTCTCCTGGCTGAGCACAAAACGGAACTGGTGGAGAACACGCGTTTGAATTGTTACGCTGAACGTAGACGCCGCTGAGGCCACACATATCTCAGTGGAGCACTAGGAAGACGCAACCTGACGAGTGGCCATGGGCTCAGCTCTTTTCGGCCTAAAAGGAGCCGTCTAAGAGGGCGCCGTCTCCGCACCTTCTCTGTGGGTCTGTGCTACGAGC
>NW_021147345.1:6083-6641 GCF_002837175.3 Physeter macrocephalus
AAACTATTTCCCTACTTTGCAGCTGTCTTGGGAACATCTCAGCGCGGCAACGAGGCATTGCCTGCAGTTGACGCAGCAGGCGATACACGCCAGTACCGCGATTCATGCCCACCGAAACTGCTCCCAACCAGCTGACACAACATAGTGATGCGCACGCACGTGTCAACAGCATCCCCATAAACTCCAGATCGGTTCGGAATTCTGATACCACTTTCCGTAAAACTTCGATGCTCTCGTTCCGTCTTGGGAATACGCAGTGCCTCGCCAGCCTTGATTTAACACACCCCGCAGCCTGTATCCCACGCGGTATATGCTGTTATGCGTGTAGTTCCTGATCTATCGTTTACAGAAAAGAGAGCACAGGAATGTCACCTGAAATTTGTACCAGACCCTTGACTATGGCGCTTTACTGCTCTTGTTCGATGCGCAGTCATAGATTACCTCAAACCCACTCATGCTATGTCGTGCCGTGATGAGGCAGCAGCTATGTTGACTAGCCCGAATCGCGAGTGTGCCTCTCCTGGCTGAGCACAAAACGGAACTGGTGGAGGACACGCG
>NW_021147345.1:11669-12739 GCF_002837175.3 Physeter macrocephalus
CATCTCGTCTGCGAAGGACATATGTGCTACGCTGAGTTTTCCAATGATCCTAGGTTTTGACTGTTGGCGAAGGCGCTTGAGACGTCAGTCCTGGCCTGCGTGTGTGTCTCTCTGCTTTTTCTGCAGACGACGCTCGCCTTGCCACCGGGCTTTACCAGTAACCATCGACGAGATCGTTCCGCTGGCCGACAATTCCGATCACGTCTACCACACGATTAAAACTGCCGAGGAGAATGCGGACGTGTTCTGTGCACCATTCGTGGATGCTGCTGCTCTGTTCAGTATCTATTCGCTCCACGAGGCGGTACCGTCGGATCTATGTTCTCTTTGTCTCTCCACTCCGGCCCCTCCTCAAAAACTGAAAACTATTTCCCTGGTCTACAGCTGTCTTGGGAACATCTCAGCACGGCAACGAGGCATTGCCTGCAGTTGACGCAGCAGGCGATACACGCCAGTATCGGGATTCATGCGCACCGAAGCTGCTCTCAACCAGCTGACGGAACATAGTGATGCGCACGCACGGGTCAGCAGCATCTTCATAAACTCCAGATCGATTCGGAATTCTGATACGGCTTTCTGTAGAACTTCGATGCTCTCGTTTTAGCTTGAGAATACGCTTTGTCTCGCCAGCCATGATTTAACACAGCTCGCAGCCGGTGTTCCACGCGGTGTATGCTGTTATGCGTTCAGTTATTGATCTATGGTTTATAGGAAAGGGAGCACAGGAGTGCCGCTTGAGGTTTGTAGCAGACCCTTGACGATGCCGCTTTAGTGCTCTTATTCGGTGCACAGTCATAGATTACCTCAAACCCACTCATGCTATGTCGTGCCGTGATGAGGCAGCAGCTATGTTGACTAGCCCGAATCGCGAGTGTGCCTCTCCTGGCTGAGCACAAAACGGAACTGGTGGAGAACACGCGTTTGAATTGTTACGCTGAACGTAGACGCCGCTGAGGCCACACATATCTCAGTGGAGCACTAGGAAGACGCAACCTGACGAGTGGCCATGGGCTCACTTCATTTCGACCTAAAAAGAGCCGTCTAACAGGGTGCCGTTGACGCACCTTCTC
>NW_021147345.1:14265-14616 GCF_002837175.3 Physeter macrocephalus
ACGCAGATGGAGTACGGACGTCCTTTGTCAAGTACTGGTATTTGTCCGTCGGCTGACACCTGTGACGTGACTTCACCCTATGGACGTCAGGAATGCCGATCCGCGCGGAAGCTACACTTGCAACATGAACTCGGTGCACAAATCATAGGTTTACGAGATCGGCGCCGAAACGCGCGATACCCTTGACACGTTGCACCCGTTCAAGCAAAACCGCCCATCGTTCTCACCCAGTGGGAATATTTCGGCCGCGCACTGACCAAAGGGGCACCCCTGTGCACGCTCACGGCTCTTCTCTCATGACGTAGACCATGACACCACTTGTGTTCCCATTTCTTCGTCTGCCCATTAGGA